>NC_079971.1:14104166-14404166 GCF_029852145.1 Microplitis mediator
TTGGAAGAACAAAAGCACATGCAATAATAACTAATGTCACTGGAACAGTTTCATATGAAGAATTAGTAGACCGATTGCGAAAAGAAAAATTCTCATTGATAGTTGATGAGAGCACAGATCGATCGACTACTAAACACCTGGCTCTTGTTGTAAGAACTGCAATGGATTTTAATGTTCAAGATAATTTCTTGAGTTTGATACCTGTAACAGATTGTACCGCCGTTGCATTGCATCAAGCCTGCAAAGATTTTTTAGAAAAATAGAATATTCCCTATAAAGAGAATATGATAGGTTATGCGTCCGATGGAGCCAATAATATGTTTGGACAACATCATTCTTTAGCTGCCCTATTCGCAAAAGATATACCAAATTTATTTTTGATGAAGTGTATTTGTCATTCCTTCCATCTATGTGCTTCTGATGCTTGTCGATCGTTGCCACGAGGGGTAGAAGATTTCGCGAGAGATGTTTACAGCTATTTGAAGAACAGCCCTAATCGACTGGGCGACTATAAAGAATTTCAAAATTATTTGAATATTAAGCCCAATAAGCTTCTGCATCCATCACAGACAAGATGGCTTTCCTTACTTCCAGTTGTAAGAAGGCTTTTACAGCAACTACCTGCACTAAAATTGTATTTTCAAAGTGCTGTTTTGCTTGACCGATTACTTGCTGCAAATTCAATTTTCGAAAAATGTATGGCTCCTTCGACAGAATTGTACTTAGAGTTTTTGAGTTTCGTTTTACCTTACTTTCATGACTTGAACAAAGAAATGCAATCTGAAAAACCAAAACTATTTATCTTGTATGAACAAATTTTTTCGACTTACAAAACACTATTAGAATGTTTTATTAAGCCAGAGCAAATGGACTTGACTGATGAAAAGAGAGCCAAAAGTAAAGATCATTCTGCAAGTTTGGAAAGTAAAATCCTAATTTTAGATTACGAGTCAAGAGAAAATCATTTACCTATTGAAGAAGTATACTTGGGAGGTAATATTTCAGCTCTGTTATTACAAGAGGACTTTTATCGTAGTTTGGGGCAAGAGGAAATCCAGCAATTTAGAGAAAAATGCATTCTTTTTTAAGTTACAAGTATTAAAGATATAACAGATCGCTTCCCGTTCCAAGATTTAGAAAGACAGAGATTGAAGAATCTGCATTTTCTTAATATTTAATTGAGCGAAAACAATCTGTAAAATCTATTGCGCATTTAAAAAAATTGTTTCTGCGTAAATAAAATTACTGTGAATATTGAACAGTACATCTTAAATTTTAGATAGATTTACATTTGTCAAAATTTGAATATATACAACGATTAACAACTGCGGTATTTTTCTGTTTAGATTTATGTCCTACAAGCTTAACTGAGTTAGATGGAGAATGGAGGCTCTTACGCAATACAACTCTTCTTTTTAAAGCTGAGCAAAATATCAAAGTTGAAGACTTCTGGCGTCACATATCTCAAATGAGAAAAGGAGATGATACACAGATGTTTCCATTATTGAGCCAGTTCGTAAGGAAATTGCTTGTTCTTCCACACAGCAGTGCTAATGTCGAGAGATTGTTTTTAGCAGTTAACTTATTGAAAACTAGTAGTCGAAACAATCTATCCACTGATACTCTGCAGGGATTACTGCACACAAAAAGATTTATAAATAAAAATACTGAGCAACCTACACCGACTGAAGAGCATTATAAATTATTTAATAAAAATATTTATTCTTTTAAAGAATAAAATAATAAGGCAGCTTTTTTTTCTTACAATTTTAATAATTGTTAAATAAGTTTATATTTTTTTAATTATTATTGAATAAAACAATCCAAGCTCAGTTTGTATATTATCCGCAATTTTTAATCGACTCAAACCAATATAACATTGAAGTACAGCTCTTTTATTCCGCTTCTAGAATCAAAGTTATTGAATATTATTATTCAATTATTTCTGTGATCTGACAAGATCTATTTTTTATTTTGAGGTTGATTTTAGAGAGTGTTATCAATGTTTAACTAAACCTAGTTTTACAAGTTGTAAATCACAACATCAATATTAGTTACTACTATCTGTAAGTGACGTATAAACTATGATTTGATTGAAGTCATTGACTCATAATTATTCGTTTTTCAATTATGACTATTTTCTAATGATATTTTGAATATTGGCGGCCTGTAATTTTATTTTATTGTTGTGTAGCCAACGGGTTACACTGCGCTCTCTATGACCACCTTATAGATAAACGAAATAAAACGATTATATTTATAGGCGGGAATTTTTGAATACCCTATATGTGTAAATACAAATAAATAACTAGATATAAAATAGATATATTAATATAGTAGTTATAAAATAAAATATTCAAATGAGAATATAATTATTGTAATGGTCACTTAGAATATAAAGTAAATGGACATTTTGGGCAAACCCATGAGGATTTTTGCCAGACGTTTAATTCCATATTTTTATGACTATAATCCTCTTGTTGGCAAAACTTTCCTAAAATGTTCAAAAAAACCAATTAAGGGATTATTTTGCTGGGACTAAGCTGCGGACAATATGGTGAGACTTCATGGCAGCGACAGTCCGGGGAAATCGAAGCTGCTGTGACGTCAAAGTCCGCACGGACTCACCCATTTTGAGAGGGGATGAAAACGAGTGACGGTGGGACTCAACAACAGCACTCGAAAACACGCTCACTACTCATTTTTTACCCCCTCTCTTAAAAAAAAAAGGATCGCTGGAGAAGTCGGAGGACAAGCTGATTCAATATTCGGATGGAGAATTATTCCAAGCGTGGTAACCAACTTGAACGTTGGTAATTTAGAAACGATATTTTAATAAGTTCGTCTTTGTATTTTTTTGTGTAAAACATATAAATAAAATAATACAATTTATTTAAATTGAACGATTTAATTATATTCATATTCAATATTAATTCCGACTAGTATATTAAAACCAAATTCAAATTCAAACAGTAATATCGCGCGCTTTTAAGTCCCACACATTTCTCCGCGAGCTGAACGCCTCCAAGTTCTGAAGGGCGAATTAAAAGAACTATTCGCGCTATAGTCAACTTGGCGGATATACAACATTATCATTGGATTTCTAATAAAAATAGTTTAAATATGTCTTATCTAATCGAAAAGTAAATTCAGGATGCTAGATTCTTATTGGAGGGTTTCTAAAAGACTTGAAAAGTATGGGTGGTAGATCTACCAACTTTTCATAGTAGGGTTTGTCAGAAACTACCAACTTGTAGAACCCGATCTCCCACCTTAAAGAATTTCGAGTTGGCAACGCTGCTTCGGACAGAAGTGATGAATTTGAATTGGCACAGTATATTGGTTGATAATAGTTTTAAAATGGAATGTAGAAGTAAAAAGCAATGGAACATCGGTCATAGTATAGATTAATTGAGTAATGAGAGTGATAACTTCATTATCTAAATGCTTACGTAATTTGAGAGCTAGAACTAATAAAGTTCTTAGCATTACTGGTTTGGGATGCTCATCATCACTTTTTTGTTTACCAAAAACATCTGTAATGCAAGAGTCATTGTCTTCACTATGACGAATTTCTTGATGAACAAGAGCAGCTTCGATATCAGTATTTCTTTCATCAATTAATGGATCAATAATCTCTTCATAATTATCATCACTCTCTTCAGAATCAGTATCTTGCTCTTCACTGCTATAACAATAATTATAATACTCTTCGTCAAAAAGGCTTTAGTTCTTCCCGCTGAGTCGCAGCTATACATACTTTTGGTTACTACGCCCGTACGCACACATACATACTCACTTATAAATGTATTGTGAATAGGTGTACGCAGGTAAGTGTGGATGCAAGATAAGTATACGGCTAGATGACGTAGTTGGGTTTGAGCATAGGCTCTGCCTTTTTGATGGAGAGAAAGAGAGAAAGGTATATTGTCATATCGGTCGATCTCTGTTTTCTTACTCATCGTGTATGCACTTACATAGATACCTGAGAAGATCTCAACGCAAAAATTTTGGGTGTGGCTTTGTACCTTTTGTTTATAAAGTGAAAAATTTTGGAAAAATTAATTAAATGGTTAAATCGCGATCCATATGTAACAATTGTTACACTTGCGTCAACTTGAATTGCTACAAAAATTAACAAATAAAAAAAAAATTCCTCAAGCATCATTCTCTGTAGGGAACATAGGTCTAGTCGGAAAAGCAATTTCGAAAAATAAATTATCAGCTGACCATTTCTTGGCATTACAGCAGATACATGTTAATGTCGATAAAAAAACGGGTTTCAATATTACAAGCGTGCATTGATAAATAAAGAATGTATCCATAGTAAGCAATATACCAAAGTGATGAGAAGAAATAGTTATACTGTTCTCCTGGCTAACGACGAGATTCTTGAAATAGGAAGGTTTCTGATAGTAAATGTGAATAATGATAAAAAATGTTTTGCTTTAGGAAAATATTTAATAAAACAAAAGAATACTTTGTTTCCTGGCATAAAATTAGAACATTTGTATTTGGTTAAATATTATGATCATTTAGCAGCAATTGAAGCTAACAATATAGATGAAAAAGTTACAGTTTCAAAAATAGAAAACGATCCGATTTTAGTTGTTTGTAAGCATCCAAACAAAAACGAAATGTTGACTTAGATTAAAATCATAGCAAAAAAAAAAAAAAATCAATATCGATATTTTGACTGTAAATGTAAATTGTTGTTGTAATGATACTAAATATGTGTTGTATCATACACGAAAAAAGAAAGTTCGATAACTGCTACCGATTTTTGTTTTCCATCTCCAACATTGTAGCTGTTTTTTATTTACACATAAAATAAAAAAATATCAACAATTATTCTGTAGTTATGCAGATACACATTCGATCAAATAAAACGTGATTTTTGGAGTTTACTCCTTACGAATCGATTTTTATATAAGGAGCCCGGTATGGAAAAAATATGAGGTGTAAAATCTACTGATGAAATTTTCCGTAACGCGTTTGGTGCGCAGCTTAGTCTGCGCACCTTTTACTTTTCAGGCGTGAGAGTATAGGGTATCCTACGGGGCAGCGTACGAATGCATTGTATGTATACAATATACCTATATATACATATATAATATATATATAGGTATATAATATATACTCAACGGCGTCTTTAAATGATAAATATATATATATAGTATATCAGTCGTACTCTAATGATACGTACAGTGAGCATTATTATTTTGTATTCCCAAGTGTTTATTCATATTGGAATTTTTGATATAAATATGGAGAAGCATTATGATTATTGTAGAGTTTTAGTATTTATAACTTTATTTTTCTAAGGTGAAGTGATAATTATATAAACTATGGAAAGTGCAGAAAGTAGTGAAAATAATACTGCCGAAACATGTGATAAGCACGTGGATGCTAGGTACGTTATAATGTAAGCATTATTTGTGTGAGCATGTGTGATTGTATTTATTAAATATTCAATTATTAATAATATATAAATATAATGAACTATTCATATAATTAGATATTTAAATTTAATATGATTTATAAAGCGCATTCCACGCCATATAGACTATTTTTTAACCTAACCAAAAATTATTTTTTTGGAGTTTCTATAATTTCTTTAAGGTTATAATAATTTATTTTATGAATAATTTTGGAATTATTGCTTTAAAAAAAATTACTAAAAATTATTACTAACTTACTATATTCGATTGAATAATTAAATTAAATTGAATTATTAAAATTATTAAATTTATATGATTATATTTTTTAATAATTTCAATGAATAATTAATAATTATTAACATTACAATTAATAAACATAATTACAAAATATAATAATAATTATTATTGATTATTAATTCATTAATAACAATAATATTATAATATTATTATGTATATTTATAATTATGAGTCTGAATGTAGCAGACATCAGACAAATTTAAAATTACAAATAAACAGAGTAAATAATTGAAAAAAAAATATTTATATAAAATGCACTTAATAATTTTTGAATTTTTCGAATGTGCATTTTTTTAAATTTAATTTTATTAATCACTTACTCTATTTATTAATAATTTGAAATTTGTCTAATGTCTGCTACATTCACACTCATTTATAATTATATATTATTACATTCGAATTATATTTTAAAATATTATATTTATTTATAATAATAAATATAAACAATAATGTTTATAAAAAAAATTTTTTATATACTTTATTACAGTTGGTAAAAAAATTTTTTCAATTATTTATTTACAAATTTTTTAATTTACTTTTTTTAATTTTTTTCACTAGAAAAAATCCAGGCCACCTCCAAAAACTCTAGCCGAGAGACAACGAGCTTACAGAATAAGAAAAAAATTAACGAGGGCAGCACAAAATACGTCCAAGTCCGTTGTACCCGCAATTACTGCACAGTTGGCACCATCAAGTCCTGATATAAGACTCACCATCATACAGCATGAAGCAGTCATCGAAACTGTACCATCTATGCCATCGAATAGAAAACGAAAAGCTCAAGAAAGTATCAAGGTATCGAGTAAAAACAAACGTCAATTGAATAGACTGGAACAACGTTCAACAGAAGTTGATAATTTTGATGAAATCCGTCAACTTCCAAGCCAATCCATACAGTCTCCATACTTGCCCAATAATGAAATACAACAGGAATTGAATCAACAAATAGAAAATAGAGATTTTAATGAGTTGATACAACCGCAAAAACTTCATGATGGTGATGATGGCGAGTATGCTGAGTCAGTCATTGAAGATGAACAAATTGATAATGAAGATGATTTCAATTTAGATGAGATTTTACTAGCAGAAGATAATTCAAGTCATCCATATAGCGGCTATCGTTTGCATCGATCAGCGCATAAACTATTCCAAAAGATGTTCGTGGAAAATGATTTTGGTCACGTCTGTAATGTTTGTGATCGTCTATGGTTTTTAAATGATCTGAAAAATGGAAAACTTGAAGATGAAAATCTTCTTAAACAAATTACGGTATGTCGAAATTTTATTTCTTATAATTTATTTAACTAACACCTTATTAATTCTTGTCGCACAATATTTTTTTGTTCAGACCTTTACTAACGTTGCTGACATCAAGATGTGTAAGACTTGCAATGTCAATGTTAAAAATGGCAAAATCCCGTCTTTGGCAACCTACAATGGTTTTAAATATCCAGATAAACCAGCGGACTTACCAGAATTAGACATCATTGCTGAACGATTTATATCACCGCGTCTCCCTTTTATACAGATACGTAGATTACGGCATTTTAACGGTCAATTCGCTATAACCGGACAAATCATTAATGTACCTGTTTCAGTTGACAATATGATAAAGCTTCTACCTAGGCCACTAGATGGTGAAGAAGAAGATTTTTATATTAATGTACACATCAAGAGAAAGCTTATTCATAAAACGAGTTATCTTCATGGGCTGGTTAGAAGATCTGTCATCAAACAATGGTTAACATATCTGGTTCAGACACCTTTATATAAGTATTTTGATATCAAAGTAGATGATTCCTGGTTCACAGCTAATGATAACATGATAATTGATTACCCGATTCTGTAGATCACATCATACCTGTTGACCCTGACTCTGTACAAACGTGAATACATATTGATGAATTAAGTGAGCACATTACAATTGATGAAAGTCTGACAGCGCAACAGCAAACTCTTATGTTGAACGAAGATCGATTCTTTCATATCGCTCCAGGCGAAAACGAAACTCCAATGGGTTTAATGTTTGATAAATATGCAGAGGAATTATCGTTTCCAGCCATTTACTAAGGACAATTTCGTGTGTTCCGAGATAACAATACAGTGACACCATTTATGATGGCAACCAGTGAGTTGCGTCGTTCTGATAGGAGGGGAGTGACACCTAATAAACTTCTTTATACTGCGATAAAGATATTGCGAATAAGAGTTTGTGATGGTTTAAAGATTGGGTTCAAACATATCGGCACGAACACCAATACCTCTAAAGAGCAAGTTTTATCTGACGATTATATTAACACCTGTTTCGATAGCAATTTAGCTTTCATGAAATCGATACCTAATTCTGCAGCTTATTGGTCAGCGCGTAAGCGGGATCTGTTTGCAATGATGCGCCAGTTCGGACAACCAACCATGTTTTTGACGATCAGCGCTAATGAAATAGGCTGGCCGCATCTTTTAAAGCTTCTTCATAAACTTAATCATAACGGAGAAAGACTGACGAAGGAGCAGATTGAAACATTAAATTACTTTCAAAAAACAACCTTGGTCAATGAAGATGCCGTAACTTACGCAATTTACTTCAATAAGTTGGTTAATATCATCATGTTAATTTTACAATCGAAGAAAGTAAGTCCGTTTAAAAAATATAGAGTTCTTCATTACTTCAAACGCATTGAATTCCAACATAGAGGTAGTCCACACGCCCATATATTATTATGGTTGGATAATGCACCTAAGGACGGGTTGGGGGCGGACTATGAAGAAGCGATTGCCTTATTAATGCTCTTATCTCAGTAAGTTCATCAGAAGCTTCTGGACATATAAAACTTCAAACTCATAAGCATACTTTCACATGCTATAAAAATAGTCGCGCGAATGCTCGGCAATACAGGTTCGAGGCACCTTTCTTGCCTATTCGTAAAACAACCATTCTTATACCTCTAGAAAAAGAAAATCCAGAATTGAAAAGTCTACAATTACAGTACAAAAATATACGAAAAAACTTAGAAGATAATGATTACGACAATATTGAAGAATTTTATTGAGCTAATCACATAATATCAGATGAAAATTATATGAACATTTTACGAGCTGGAATAACTCGACCGCGAGTATTTATAAAACGGCAACCTTCTGAAAAATGGTATAATTGTTTTAATCCTTTTATTCTTAACCTGGTTGGGTCTAACATAGATTTTCAATTCATCACTGAAGAATGTTCATGCGCCCAGTATGTCGTTGATTATATCACTAAGACAAACAGAGGAATTAGCAATTTGCAACAGAAACTCGTTGAGATTATAAATGAGAATCCAGACTTTGATATCATCGCTGCAACCAAAAAACTTAGTGTTAACGTACCCACTAGTGTTGAAATGTCAAGTCAAGAAGCTGCTTGGTTTTTATTACGGGAACCCATGTCCAAGGCGTCGGTAGTTGTCGATTATATACCTACTTATTGGCCACAACACCGAGAACGAATCAGAAAAACTCTAAAGGAACTAGCACAACTTGATGATGATGATATACGCATATGGAAGGAGAATTGGTTTGATAAGTACAAAAAAAGACCCGATGAACTGGACCACATCACTCTAGCCCAGTTTGTTTCTCGGTATAGTGTCACTGCTAAAGGAAATGTAAAATTACGTAAATCTCCTAAAATTATAAGATATCGAAGTTATGACATGGGAAAAGAATTATCGGAATATAAGAGAGAAATGGTTACTCTACACATTCCTTTTAGGATTGAAGAAATTGATATTCTGGCAGACATGAAATTTCTACGTATTTTTGATGAAAATGAAGCCGTTATAATGGAACGCAGAAAATAATTCAAATCTAATTTAGATATTGCCAAAACTATGGAAATTTGTGCACAATTATGTCGGCAAGAAATTGAGCTCGATAATTCACAGGACCATCGCAATCAGGTTTATGTCGAGGATATTCCCGATCCATGTTAACACCTTTTTCAAGATCCTCATTCAAGAGACAACGATGACGTAGTAGCAGCGACGATGAATAAGCTTGAAGCAATATGGAAAAAGAAAGACAACTTGATGGAGACACAAGAATTTCTCCAGTTGATGAGAAAATCAAACACGAGGAATTTGAATTGGCACAACATATTATATGGTTGTTCACTTCCACAAATCCACTCCCGTTACAACTACACTAATGGAAAAAATTAAAGGATCAAAAAAAAATTCTAAATTTTTAGGCGATTTTCAACAGGCTCTAACTTTGAGAGAAATGGTCGTACAAGAAAATAAAAAAAGGAAATTGTAGCTCCAAGTATCTACTTTTTGGATTAGAACTTAAAAATTTTTTAGCGTCAGCATTTTTTGAGTAATCTTAGAAAAACCAACGACAAAAAAATTGTCAAATTTTTTTAATTTTTTTTTTTTGGTCTCCGGGAGTGGAAAAAATTATTTTTGCTTAACCACCATAAGGGTCGGATACCTTCATTATTCAGCTTTAATTTCTTTTTTTATGGACCTTGATACGTCCACTTCTCGCCGAGATATCGGTCTTCAAATGGAAAAGGATCCTTTTGTCTTTGATTATCGATATCTCAGAAACTGATGATTGCACAGAAGTTAATGGTGGGTTTTAAAAACTTGAATAAATTCCCTTCAACGATTAGCTATTGCTTTGTCGAAAAAAGAATTTTTTTCCTATCGTCACATGAATTTAAAAATGCAACCAAAAAAGGGCTTTTTGTGGTTTTTTGGAAAATCAAACGCTGAAACGGAAATATTGTGGAAATCGATAATGTTAACTGTGCATTTTACAGTTCAATATGTCCACAAAAACCCTGCAGAGAGCTAGATTAATCCAACCAGCCGTTTTTTTGTTTCACGCGATCAAATTTTTAAAAAAATTAAAGAATCACGTTTTTTGCTCTGAAAAGCTCATAATCTTTAACAAGATGAAAACAAACATTTTTTCGGAGCTTTGTCCACAATTTTATTGCAGACAGTGCTTAAATTTCCAAAGAAGAAAAAACTTTTTTTTCGAAACAAAAATTTCAAAAAAAAAAAAATTTTTTTTGAATTTAATGACTGAGAGATCAGTAAAATCACGGAATGCAGCGACGTAAACGTGTTAAAAATTATCGGGTGTTGGTTTTGTAAATTTCCTACAGTTATTCAAAAATAAAATTTTTTTGAAAAAATTTTTTTTTGAAAATTTTGTTTCAAAAAAAAAGTTTTTTCTTTTTTGGAAATTTAAGCACTGTCTGCAATAAAATTGTGGACAAAGCTCCGAGAAAATGTTTGTTTTCATCTTGTTAAAGATTATGAGCTTTTCAGAGCAAAAAACGTGATCCTTTAATTTTTTTAAAAATTTGATCGCGTGAAACAAAAAAACGGCTGGTTGGATTCATCTAGCTCTCTGCAGGGGTTTTGTGGACATATTGAACTGTAAAATGCACAGTCAACATTATCGATTTCCACAATATTTCCGTTTCAGCGTTTGATTTTCCAAAAAACCACAAAAAGCCCTTTTTTGGTTGCATTTTCAAATTCATGTGACGATAGGAAAATTTTTTTTTTCGAAAAAGCAATGGCTAATCGTTGAAGGGAATTTATTCAAGTTTTAAAAACCCACCATTAACTTTCTGTGCGATCATTGGTTTCTGAGATATCGATAATCAAAGACAAAAGGATCCTTTTCCATTTGAAGACCGATATCTCGGCGAGAAGTGGACGTATCAACTTCCATAAAAAAAAGAAATTAAAGCTGAATAATGAAGGTATCCGACCCTTATAGTGGTTAAGCAAAAATAATTTTTTCCACTCCCGGAGACCAAAAAAAAAAAAATTAAAACAATTTGACAATTTTTCTGTCGTTGGTTTTTCTAAGATTACTTAAAAACTGCTGACGCTAAAAAATTTTTAAGTTCTAATCCAAAAAGTAGATACTTGGAGCTACAATTTCCTTTTTTTTTTTTTTCTTGTACGACCATTTCTCTCAAAGTTAGAGCCTGTTGAAAATCACCTAAAAATTTAGAATTTTTTTTTGATCCTTTATTTTTTTCCATTAGTGTAGTTTTAACTGGTCCTGCTGGTTGTGGGAAAACATTCCTTATTAAACTTATTATGGAAATTTGTAATCGATATACTGATACGGATGGTTATTGTAATGCTTATCTTGCATGTGCATCAACAGGGAAGGCCGCAGTTGCTATAGGAGGCAGGACTGTACACATCGCATTCAAAATTACTCTGTCGAGTTTTCAAACACCATTATCAAACGAGGTCAAAGGTTTATATCGAACTTTATTCAAATACGTTAAGATGATACTGTTTGATGAAATCAGCATGATCGGGGCTGAAATGTTACAACGTATTGATCTAAGACTAAAAGAAATAACACGTAATTTTGATGCTGCTTTTGGTGGATTACATATAATTTAAATTGGTGATTTGAGGCAGCTGCCACCTGTCAGAGCTACTCCTATTTGGAAACAACAAGTCCAGCGAATCGATAGTCAGCAATTATGGAGAGGAATTGCTTTTTATGAGTTAAATGAAGTCATGCGGCAAGAAAATGCTGAATTCTCATCACTGTTGACAAAGATTGGTAATGGAGATCAATTGGATGAACAACAGTTGCAATGGATTGAATCAAGGTTCTGAACAGAGGTAGAAGCACAAGAACGCTGGCCTAGTGGAATTCGTTTATTCAATGACAAACATTCAGTTGATACTTATAATTTAAAAATTTTGAGTTCATCTGATGAAATGGCAAATTCAATTGCTGATGACGAAATAATAGGATGTGACGGTGATCACGAAAAAGAAAGAGCTGCTAGAGAGAAGCTCCATAAGCTCAGTACAATCGACACAGGAGGATTACCCTATGATATTATTTTCGTTGTAGATAAGCCATACATGATAACAACCAACATCGATCTCGCTGATGGTTTAGCTAATGGAGCGGTTAGTAAATTGTCATATGTTGAGTTGGGTGCTCAAAATGAAGTACTGCGAGTTTGGCTTTTATTTCCAAACGGCGTTGGTGTTAAAGCTCGTGGAAAAATGGCTGGTTATGCATACGCAAATGGAATCAGTAGAGAATTCGTTCCTATTAAACGTAGATCTGCAACAGTGCCTCTCAACCGAAATAAATCCATTCATGCTAAAAGAAATTATTTCCCACTCAAACCAGCTTGCGCGTTGACAATTCACAAGTCACTAGGAGGAACATTTGATAAAATTGTGTACAAATACAACAAGACACATTCGCAACCTTTGGTCTACGTAGCCTTATTCAGGGTCACGTCTCAAGAAGGCCTTCATATTGTTTCTACTGATAACTGTCAACGTTTTTATCATGGTAGACGACGGAACGAAGCAATGCTTCTTTTACGCCAAGAATTTATCAGGCTTTCTACTAATCTTACAACAATTGATCAGGTTATAATGAATAAAATAAATGAAGGAAATATGATTATCTTCTCGCTGAATTGCCAAAGTCTCCAGGCGCATACACGTGATCTCCGTGGTAACATTATACAGAACGCACATATTTTAATGTTATCAGTAGGGCCGGGAATTTGGTTTCGCTCAAAAAGAGAGATAGAAGATGGGCGGAGCCAAGTTTTCTGATTGGCTAAAACTTTTCCCTAGATTTGGTATTTCTTTGTTCTCTGAAAGTGTTTTTTTTTTTTTTTTTTGTAATGAATAAGAGCTATCACATTTATTATATTAATTTAGCTGTCAACCTTAGATATGTTAAATGGGTTATTTATCAAAACATGGCTAGTTTCACGATTATTAATATTGTATGTAAGTCGTATATACATGTAGAAGGAATGACTTAAAATCAGTTTTAGTAGGTTTTTTTTCCTTTATCAATACTGATTTTGAACGAATAATTGAACTGCCAGTAAATCTTTTATGGGAAATTAGTTTTTGTTTAAGTAACTCTGAGGGCCAGTTTTTCAAACTGGGTTTATTTTTATCTAGGCTTAAATTATTATTGCTGGTATATCTATGTATTATTCATTTTTTTTTTTATTCAGCTCGCTCCAATTTTAGAATTTAATGAAAAAGTATAGATTTTAAGCATAATTTTCGTATATTATCTGTTTCCAAGAACTAGCATAAAAGTAAATTACTATGAATGTTTGAAACCTGAATTTTTCAGTTAATTTTTTTTTCAAATGTGTTCATTTTCAATCCGGATTGATAATCTTGACAATTATAATCAAATTATACTTTCAGTACTAAGGTCCAGTTTTTCAATCCAAGACTTTTTTCATTCGGGATAAAATTGTTATTGTTAGTGTATATATACACTATATTTAGTGAATATGTATACCTCTATAGATACATAGTCGATAATTATTTAATGCCGAATTTGAGAAATTTCAAATTACAAAACTGGCCTCGAGGATTGAAATGTTTGTTAGTTGAACTATAATTTTATATTCAACGTTTTATTGAACTTAGGGTTTATTTAATTTCAGAAATGTATTATTTTCTATTAACTACACACAGAGAATTTTATTATTCAATTTATTCAAACATTTTAGTTACCGGTCAGACATTTCCATATTCTTTAAAATTATCCTATCTGTTTAAGTAATTTTTAATGAAATTGAATTAATCTTCATAGCACAGGTTGCTTCAGCAAAAGTTTACTTTCCAGAAGTTTCCTTGATTTTTTCGTCAAATGTCAATCAACTTCGGACTTTTCCGTTTTTAACGAAAATTTATATACAACTTGTTGTAAAATTTGACGTAAATTTACCACCTGAATTAGAATGCAAATTCACTTCCAAAGTTGACTAGAAAAAATTTATCCTCAATTTGCAGGCAAATTTTTATATCAATTTATTGTTAATTTGACTTGAAAATTGTTAATTATTTGCTTACCGCTAAAATGTAGAGATTTTTATGTATAAGTTTACTTACCTTTTGAAGTGGTAAGAATTAACATTACCGTCTTTTTTTTTTTTCTAGTAAAAAGTTACCTCTAAATTGAGCAAAAATTAACCGCAAATTTTTCTTTTCAACTTTTGCTGTTAAATTGTCAGCGAATTCAGGCAGCGAATTTCAGACCATTTCAATGTCAAATTACTGTCAATTTCAAGCTATAATGGCTAATAGGGAAATTACGCTCTACAAAATAAATATAATTCACACACAGCATTGAAAATTTTTTAATGTTTCAAAAAAGCTATGACTTTATTTTAATAAATACAATAAAAAATAACCAAAAAACCTACCTGCAACGAGAAATTTATTACATTAATCCAACTAGGAATTTCATTGGCGATGCTACAACAATTAAGAAAATAGATGTAATTCAATCAAAATAGATAAAAAAAATATAATAATTGAAGGTTCACGGCCTTCAACACATAAATTATACTTTTCGAAAACTCTACAATCAGACTAATGAATGTTGATGCTCCATTTGCTAGTGTAAATGAAAGCTTGGAAATTAAGTCAAACCCGCCATCGGTATGGAGAATTAGTTCTGCAACCTATCGTTTACTGAACTTGTAGAATTTAATAATGACTATCACGGCTTCGAACACTATCTGTCGCAAACACCGAAATCTGGTAAATATTTTAATGCTCGGTTTAGTTATGAAGAAAAATTGAGTAGATTTATATAATTCATAATTCGGTACCCTGCTTGAAAAATCCGATAGATTTTTATACTGTACGTATAAGACCCTATACTTAACTGTAGCACTTCTCATGGAACTCATTAGTCCTTATAAAATTTCTATAGGAATTCATGAAAATCTAATAAACTCTATGAGATTTTCCAAACAGGATATATAACATAAATTATACCAACTTGCTTACAATAGAATTACAGACTAAGCGTCATTTGTGCGACGCTTCAGTGACATCTCAAGCGACACTTGTGCGCCATTTGTGCGACACTTCAGTGACATCTCATGCGACACTTGTGCGGCATTTGTGCGACACTTTGTCGACATCTCTGCGACACTTGTAAAGTATGTGTGCGACACTTGTGCGACACTCCGGTAACATTTGTGCGACACTTGTGCGACACGTATGGAACACTTATGCGACACTTCGGCGACCCTTGTGCAACACTTCGGCGATATCTGTGCGACATCTGTGCGACACTTCAGCGACGTCTGTGCGACATTTTAGCGAAATTTGAGCGACACTTGTGTGACACTTTAGCGACATTTGAGCGACACTTGTGCGACACTTCGGTGACATCTATGCGACACTTGTGCAACATTTCGGCGACATCTATGCGCCATTTGTGCGACACTTTGGTGACATTTGTACAACACTTGTGCGACATTTGAGCGGCACGTGCAAAACCGGCGGCATTTGTGCGACACACTGTCGACATCTCTGCGACACTTGGTGACATCTATGCGACACTTGTGCAACATTTCGGTGACATCTGAGCGTCATTCGTGCGACACTTCAGTGACATCTCATGTGACACTTATGCGACACTAGTACCATATTTGTGCAACACTTGTGCAGTATATGCAGGACACTTTAGCGACATCTGTGCGACACTTGTGCGACACTTCGGCGACGTCTGTCCGACACTATAGCGACATTTGAGCGACACTTGTGTGACACTTCGGCGACATCTGTGCGATACTTTTGCGACATCTGTGCGACAACTTAGCGACATCTCTGCGACATCTGTGCGGTATTTGTGCGACACTTCAGTGACATCTCATGCGTCACTTGTGCGGCATGTGTGCGACACTTTGTCGACATCTCTGCGACACTTGTAAAGTATGTGTGCGACACTTGGTGACATCTGTGTGACACTTGTGCGACATTTGTGTGTCACTCCAGCGATATCTGTGTGACATTTGAGCGACACTTGTGCGACACTTAGGCGACATTTATGCGACCTTGGTGAAACATCTGTGCGACACTCGTGCGACAATTGTGCGACACTCTAGCGACATTTGTGCGACACTCTAGCGACATTTGTGCGACACTTCAGCGCTATTTGTGCGGCATTTGTGCGACACTCTAGCGACATTTGAGCGACACTTGTGCGGCATTTGTGCGACACTTTGGCGACATCTGAGAGACAATTGTGCGACACTCTAGCGACATTTGTGCGACACTCCAGCGACGTCTGTGAGACAATTGTGCGACACTCTAGCGACATTTGTGCAACACTCCAGCGACATTCGTGCGACAATTGTGCAACACTTTGGCGACATCTGTGCGACATTTGTGCGATACTTGTTCGACACTTCAGTGACGATTGTGCAACACTTGAGCGACATCTGTGCGACACTTCGGCGACACTTGTGCGGCATTTGTGCGACACTTTGGCGACATCTGAGAGACAATTGTGCGACACTCTAGCGACATTTGTGCGACACTCCAGCGACGTCTGTGAGACAATTGTGCGACACTCTAGCGACATTTGTGCAACACTCCAGCGACATTTGTGCGACAATTGTGCAACACTTTGGCGACATCTGTGCGACATTTGTGCGATACTTGTTTGACACTTCAGTGACGATTGTGCAACACTTGAGCGACATCTGTGCGACACTTCGGCGACACTTGTGCGACACTTGTACGACATTTGTGCGACACTCCAGCGACACTAGTACCATATTTGTGCGACACTTCGGACAAATCTCTGTGACACTTTGAAGCATGTGTGCGACACTTTGGCGACATCTGTGCGACATCTAAGCGACACTTGTGCAACACTCGCGTGACATTTGAGCGACACTTGTGCGACATTTGAGCGATATCTATGTGACACTTGTGCGACATTTTAGTGACATCTATTCGCCATTTGTGCGACACTTCAGTGACATCTCATGCGACACTTGTGCGACATTTATGCGACACTTCAGCGACATCTGTGCGACACCTTAGCGACATATCTGCGACACTTGTGCAGTATATGTGCGACACTTCAGTGACATTTGTGTGACACTTGTGCGACGCGTGCAAAACCGGCGACATTTGTGCGACACTCCAGTGACATCTGTGCGACGTTTGTGCGATACTCCAGTGACATCTGTGCGACATTTGAGCGACACTTCAGTGACATCTATGCGACACTTGTGCAACATTTCGGCGACATCTAAGCGTCATTTGTGCGACACTTCAGTGACATCTCATGCGACACTTGTGCGACACTTCGGCGACATCTGTGCGACACTTGTGCGACATCTGTGCGACAACTTAGCGACACTTGTGCGACTCGTGCAGAACCGGCGACATTTGTGTGACACTCCAGTAACATCTGTGCGACGTTTGTGCGATACTCCAGCGACATCTGTGAGACATTTAAGCGACACTTGTGCGACACTCAGGCGTCTTTTGCGACATCTGTGCGACACTCGTGCGACAATTGTGCGACACTCCAGCGACATTCGAGCGACACTTGTGAGACACCTCAGCGATATCTATGCGACATTTGAGCGACACTTGTGTGACACTTCATTGACATCTGTGCGACATTTATGCGACAAGTCGGAGACATCTGTACGACACTTGTGCGACATTTTAGCGACATCTGTGCGACACTTTGGAGACATATGTGCGACATTCGTAAGGGACTTATGCAAGACCTCCTTTCGTATAGTTGGGATACTTGCAAGATATAAACTATCCAACGGTCACGACGCTCGTAAAATACAGTCCGCCATTTTGTTACGATAACTAAGTTACGACAACAATTTACTATAGATTCTCGGCCCGTGTTGGACTCCTATTTTACACAACCTACTAGCCAGTTGCCTTACGTTTGTGACACACACTTTCAATCGGCGACAAAACGACGGCGGAAATTGAAACATTCATCAATCACGTGCGTAGCGCCCGTCTTTTTACTCACGACTTGTGATAAAATGTCTGCGACACTCATGCGACATCTGCACGATACTTGTGCGAAACCTATGCAGCACTTTATCGATAATAAAATAAAAAAGCAAATGTAGTTTATACATTTTTGCGACATGTAGTACCTTCCGGTCGTGACACTTGTGCGACACAACTAGTAACGCGATCATGACATTTGTATAACGTAGCTAACTATTGAATATCATTACTTTCGGAGCTTTTTTTCGACACAACTTTTTATTTAGTTTCAACTTGTTTGCGACACAAATTTCTATTTAACCAGGGGCTTGTCTAAAAATTTATTCATTTATTGATGATATGCACGACGCACTACTCTAGTAGAGGGGCCTAATAGTAGAAAAATGGGTAAAATGGCCACTTATTCGAACTTGATTGCTAACAACTTTTGTTCTAATGAATAGATCTAGCTAAAAATTTGCTCAGACCTAGATTATGATCCTCAGAAACGAACAAAAATTTAGGGTGCAGTGTAAATTTACTTGCGACTCCAGAAGAGGGGCCTCATAGTGAAAAAATGGGAAAATGGCAACTTTTGAACTGAATTGCATAGCAAGTTGTATATCAATTGTCGTCAAAAACGGAAAAGTCCGAAGTTGACGGACATTTGATGAAAGATACAAGGAAAATTTTGTAGAGTAAACTTTTTTTTAAGCAAACTGTGCTATTAGGGTTGCGCAGTAAGTTCTGCAGTGAAACATTTTCGGTTAACTAAACGACAAGTTTCTGGCAAACCTTGGCTGGATAATACCTGCGTGTAAGTTAGTGCAAATCAACTGCTGTCATCTGAATGTAATTTGACAGAAGAACTTGCCGTCAATTTGAAGTGAAAGTTTCAATCAACTCAACGTCATTGTCTAACAGTAACACTTATTTTCAAATTGAATTCAAGTTTACAGACAATTTACTGTCAACTTAACCGTAACTGTTTGCTCTCCCTTTTATTTAAGTTGACTTCAGAATACAGCAGTACCCTAAAATCACAGTTTGCTTTAGCAAAAGTTTACTTACAAAAGTTTCCTTGAATTTGTCGTCAAATCTCCGTCAACCGGACTTTTCCGTTTTTTACGACAATTTGTATGCAACTTCCTCTACAATTTCACGTAAATATACTTCCCGACTTAGAATGCAAATTCAGTTCAAAAGTTGACTAGAAAAAAGTTGTCGTCAATTTTCATCAAATTTAATGTCAATTTATTGTTAATTTGACTTGAAAAATTGTTAAGTATATTTTCTCGCTCAAATTGTAGACAATTTTATGTATAAATTTGCTTACCTTCTGAAATGGTAAGAATGAACATTACCGACTGTTTTTTTTTCGTCAAAGCCCTGATAGCCAAGTTGGCCGCAACTTGTCGACAACCCACTGCCGCAACCTGTCGCCAAGTTGGCCGCAAAAGTTGGCATTTCCATAAGTTGCGACCAACTTGACGACAAGATGCTCAGAAACTTGGTGACAGGTTGCGGCAGTAGATTGTCGCCAAGTTTCTGAGCAACTTGTAGCCAACTTGTAGTTAACAGTTACACAAGCTAAAAGTTGTAGACAACTTGTCGTCAAGTTGGTCGCAACTCAGGTACATCGACTTTCTGATCAGAAACTCTGGCTATCAGGGAGTTTACCTTTAAATTGAAGAAAAACCAACCGCAAATTTCTGTTTTCAACTTTTGCTGTGAAATTGTCTGCTAATTCGGGCAGCAGATTTCAGGTAATTTCAACATTAAATTACCGTCAATTTCAATGCAAAGTGGCTATTAGGGTTACTGCTAACCGTAACTGTTCTCCAACACTTTTCTTTAAGTTGGCTTCAGAATACGGCTGTAGCTTGAAGTTAACTCACAGTTAAGGTGGCTATCAGGATATTTGAGTAAAATTATCCATAAATTGAAATAAAATTTTGCCTGAAAATTGACGACAACTTTTTTCTAGTCAACTTTTGAAGTGAATTTGCATTCTAATTCAGGCAGTAAATTTACGTCAAATTGAATAACAAGTTGCATACAAATTGTCGTCAAAAACGGAAAAGTCCGACGGAAATTTGACGAAAAATTCAACGAAACTTTTGTACAGTAAACTTTTGCTCAAGCAAACTGTGTTATGTCCTCAGTGGCCTCAGGTGCCTCCACCTGTTAAATATTGTTACTAACAATTCGTTAGTATACTTATATGTACATGTACGAGCAATATGAATTTAATTACGTAATACTAAAATCTCGGATTGACAAGCTAGTGCTGAGTAAGTGTGGTTATATGTATAGACCGAGTTATTGATATGTATTACATTTGAAGTCTGCTTAAAGTTTGTGTATATTCATTTATATATATATATATATATATATATATATATATATATATATATATATATATATATATATATATATATATATATATATATATATATATATATAGTGCAGGTACTCTTAAAATATTGTAAATAATGAAAGGAATAATTTCATAACATGAAATAGTTGCGAAATTTGACAATTATTTTGTTTACTATAGAATAAAACTAATGGGATTGGATTATAATGTGAAACGCATAAGTTATCAGGAATGAAAAAAAATTTTCTACTTTTCTTGATTCCATTCAAATTTTAAAGGATATAAAATTAATGAAAGAAACAATCAAAACTTTAAGTTTAAGGACAAAAATTAAAGTTTCTTCAACAAGCTTTAAGATTACTTTTACAGAAATCGTCAATGAGTTTTAGTCTTAAAGTTATATGAATTTTAACATTGAAAAAAAAACTGATCTTTTCAAAAAATCGTGAAAATTTCTAACATTCATAACTTCCAAACCAATCGACATTACAATAATTTATGAAGCAATCATCGAACCCTAAATCCAAAGGGCCGGTACGGGTTTCGTAACCTATAAGGAATTGTAATATGCCTTATCCAAGAAAAAACTAAGTAAATTTTTATTTTTTATCACTGAATCGTTCGAGCTAAGTAACCGATTTTGATGTTTGAGACCACACTTGACATTAAAATAGAAATAACTAGAAAACAATGCAGAATTTAAAAAAAATGTATCAGAAATAATTTGTAGGAAATAAAATTGTCTACAAAAAAAATTCCATGACATTTTATGATAAGTCTGATAGTTTCACAGAAAAAGTAAAAAAATCTCGAAATTTACTCTAACTTGACTTCGAGCTCCAATAACTTTTGAACAGAGGGATTTATCAAAAAATGATAGAAGACTTTTTTGTAGAGCGTTCAATTTCCTACAAAAATGTGTGCTTGTCTTATTTGTACAATGAGCCATTGCCGAGGTAAAAAATTCCAAACTAAAAAATATTTGTTTCTCATGTTATTTAAACGGGAAATCGAATTTTTCAATGCGCTAAGCTCTTCATTGACTTATAATTTTTTTTCAAGCGGTAATATTTTTTTGTTCTATGAATTGTTAGTTTTTCATGTCGGACAGAAAAAAAAAATCGCCTGAATATGAAATACCCTATTACCTGTATAACAATCTTTTTCAATTCTTAAACAAGTCTGCACTCAAGATTGACAGGTGCTAGTGTCTTTTTCTACGTATGTGTCTTGCTGCAGATATTTGTAACCAGATTTTAATTGCAAGCTTAGTGCAAGCCTTACACAAGGAATTCGTGCCAGTATAACTCAATCAACAAATTCCAAATTTTAACATAAAATTTAACTCTTTTGGGCTTGAAAAATTAGTTTGAATGATATCGGCAATGGAAAATTTTAAAAATAACAATTCACTTACTAAAATAAAAAAGAATCCGAAGGTATTAAGGCTGGGCCGCACCTAACGAAATCTCGAATTTAAGAATTCTAATTATTTATTAAATAATTATCATAATAGCAATTTTCTTAGTTTCCGACTAAAAGCAAAAGACGAACTTCCTCGGAAGATTTTCATCATCCGAGTACCATAAATATTCCGAAAGTAATTAGAATTCTTAAATTCGAGATTTCGTTAGGTGCGGCCCAGCCTTAACAAGCTCGGAGAGCTCAAACCTATATTGGCAATAATGTTTTCGAGCTGAAGGAACTCGAAAACAGCGGGAGGTTTCGGGGCTGGCCCGTAGGGTCAACCGGTTTTCAGATTTTTTGTGTTTTTTTTATATAGTAACTAGAAAAAAATTAGTATTTAAAAGTTATGACCTGCTGCATTAAATTGTCATGAGAAGACAGATTATATAATAGTTTAATGTTACAAACAAAAATAAAAATAAAAAAAAAGTCTCCAAGGATTCTATTTTATTTAAATTTTGAGTTCTATGATTCATTTTTGATAGATTGTATGAAAATAATCCTAACAGCTGATTTTGTAGACAATTGTATTTCTTATAAGAGCTAAGAGCTACGATCACACAATGTAAAAAAAATATTCATCTGTAAATTTACGAACGAAAGAAAAATACTTTTTTTTTTTTTCTTTAAAATTTGATTTTCCTCTTCAGTTCCATACTCTGTGTTTTTTATTTTATAAACTTGGGCATATGACATTAAAGATTTTTAATCAAAAATTCCGATTAAAGCCACTGAGTTCCGATTTAATCCGAAAGATTTGCAACTGGAATTCATTGGTTTTAATCAGGATTCATCGGTTTTATTTTCGGAATTTAAGGTCAGTTTTTCAAACCGGGTTTATTTTTATCCGGGTCAATGTTGCTAGTATACATTAATTAATAATATATAGATATGCCAGCAATAATAATTTTAACCCGGATTGAAAATAAATCCGGTTTGAGAAACTGGCCCTTAATCAGAGTCGGATATTGCATTCAATTTTCCTTAAAATCTCTGAATCAAAAGCTAAAAAAAAAAAATTCATGTAATTATTTACGAAATACAAAACAAATAAACTGTTTCAAGTGTGTTTTATTTATTTGGTATTCTATCAATTCCATGTATTATTTATTTACACGAAAACTCGCGTGTAACCAACTTAACTTATGTAACCTGTTTTGACAGTTGACAGGGTCTTTACCAGTTGGTAAAAACTTAAAACCACCCTGATAGCTACTTTAGCTTGAAATTGACAGTAATTTGACATTGAAATTGCCTGAAATTTTCTGCCCGAATTTCCCATACAAAGTTGCCGTTAATGGAGAAAATGCCGTAGGTTGGCCGATGTGTAGCTGCCATCGCTTGGCCAAGCATTGGCAATTCGTAATGGCCCAAACCTGGTTAATTGCCACCAGCCATTTAATTTTTCATCATGATAGCGTAGTCAAATCGAAATGAATTTTTATTAAAATTTTTGAATGTAGATGTAATGGCATTGCTGGTTTCATATCAGAATATGACTTCCCGTAATCCCTTTCAAGGAAACACCAGACACACGACGCTGCCGATGGCTGGCCAATGAATGGCTACTTATGACTGGCCGATTATCGGTTCGCAACTTTGGGCTACTGTTGGTGAATCAGTGGTCCATGATTGATTCTTGTTAAATGAAAAAATCTACCAATCAATTATTAATTATTCAAATAACTTGTTATTGTAGTTTCCTTTAATTAATAATTATTTATTTTTGAATTAAACTAAGTTTCAATTAATAAATATTTTAATTTTTCGAATACAGTTAGTTACAACTAACAATGAATATATTTTTTAGTTCGTTATCATTTGCAATCAACACTCGCAGTTTTATCATTTTACTTATAAAAATTAATTTAATTCAAAAATAAGTATAGTAAATTGTTAAAGTAAATGCCATTTTTAATAATAGTGGTAGAGTAAGATAATTCAACTGGATTCTCGATAAATAATCAATTAAATTTAATAAGCTTTATCTTTAAAAATTATGAAATTATAATCAAAATAGTACGAAATTATTATTTTTTTTTCTTAATGATTGAAAATATTAATTCAATTGCTCTATATATTTTATAAAACCGAGTGGTTGTAGCAAAATGAATAAGTAGATCATATAAAAGTATCAATTCAACATTGGTAGGTTCGTCCAGTAGTTATCATTCAGACCCAGCAATCAGAAGGACGACAGTTCGCGCCCGGGTCCAGCAGAATTTCCACCAAGTTTTTTTCACATCATTTACCTCCCGTAGATAATTTAAACGTTAATGATTATTAATTTTACGAGGTTAATAATAATAACAATTTTTTAAAATTAAATTTATTTGCTTGCTTGGCCGATTGCTGGCTGCCATTAATCGGCTGATAGTCGAGCGCCATTAATGGGCCGACGTTATCATTCCGGCTATAAGCCGTTTATCGGCCAATAAAAATTGCCATTGCTGAGCCATTAATCGACATTCTTGGCCTAGTAATGGCCTGATCTAGGGCCGATTTCCAAACTTTGTATGGGTTGCTGATAATTTAACAGCAAAAATTGAAAATAAAAATTTGCGGTTAATTTTTGCTCAATTTAAAGGTAATTTTTTACTAGGAAAAAAAATTGGTAATGTTCATTCTTACCATTTCAGAAAGTAAGCAAATTCATACATAAAAACGTCTACAATTTGACGTTAAAAAAATACTTTACAATTTTTCAAGTCAAATTAACAATAAATTGACATAACAATTTGCCTGAAAATTTACGACAAATTTTTTCTAGTCAACTTTTGAAGTAAATTTGCATTCTAACTCGGGTAGTAAATTTACGTGAAATTATATAGCAATCGTCGTCAAAAACGGAAAAGTCTGAAGTTGACAGACATTTGACGAAATATTCAAGGAAACTTTTGGAAAGTAAACTTTTGCTAAAGCAAACTGCTATTAGGATTAATTCAATTTTATTAAAAATTACTTAAACAGATGGGATAATTTTCTAGAATATGGAAATATTTGACCGTTAACTAAAATTTTTGAATAATTTTAATAATAAAATTCTCTGCATCTAGATAGTAGAAAATAATACATTTCTGAAATTAAATAAACCGTAAGTCAAGTAAAACGTTGAATAAGAAATTATAGTTCAACCAAAAACCATTCCAACTCTCAAGGCCAATTTTGAAATCTGAAATTTCTCGAATTCGGGATTGAATAACTATCGACAATGTATCTATAGAGGTATACATATTCACTAAATATCGTGTATATATACACTAACAATAACAATTTCATCCCGAATGAAAAAAGTCTTGGATTGAAAAATTGGACCTTGGTACTAAAAGTATACTTTAATTATAATTATCAAGATTATCAATCCGGATTGAAAATAAACATTTGAAAAAAAATATTTAACTCAAAAATTTGGGTCTTAAAGATTCATAATACTTTACTATTATTCTAGTTCCTGGAAACAGATAATGTACGAAAATTGTGCTTGAAAAAAAAAAAAATTTATTTATATATCATTTAAGTGTCAATTGGGGCCAGTTTTTCAAACTGGGTTTATTTTCATTTGGTTTTCAATATTGCTAGTATTGATTATATTCATTATTAAATATACATTAATAATATATAGATAGACCAGCAATAATCATTTAAACCCAGATAAAAATAAACCCGGTTTGAAAAACTGGCCATCAAAGTTATTTAAACAAAAAATAATTTCCCCTAAAAGATTTACTGGCAGTTCAATCATTCGTTCAAAATCAGTATCGATAAAGGAAAAAAACCTACTAAAACTGATTTCAAGTCATTCCTTCTACATGTATATACGACTTACATACAATATTGATGATCGTGAAACTAGCCATGTTTTGATGAATAACCCATTTAATATATCTAACGTTGACAGCTAAATTAATATAATAAATGTGATAGCTCTTATTCATTACAAAAAAAAAAAAAAAAAAACACTTTCAGAGAACAAAGAAATACCAAATCTAGGGAAAAGTTTTAGCCAATCAGAAAACTTGGCTCCGCCCATCTTCTATCTCTCTTTTTTAGCGAAACCAAATTCCCGGCCCTAGTTATCAGAAACATGGCTTCGCAATGAGGAATCAGTTGAAATTGAAAATTTCAAGTGTATACCGCAATATCGACGACCTCACATTAATCGAGGGGGTGGGGTCTGCATTTATCAAAATGTTAATGATTCACACCATGTACTTACTGGCAATGATAATACCTTCTTAAGGAATGCCCAGCACTTTAGCCAAACACAATCTCATGTGGGAGACATATGTGCAGCGAGATGTACTTTGCCTAACGGTAATTACATTATTTTCGTCTCAATTTACATTGCTGTGAATCAAAAGGTTGATGATATAATAGATTTCATTCATGAGACATTGTTGGCTCACACAGAAGGTGGATCAAAACTACTGAAGAAACAGTATCATTTACCTCAATTTTTATATACATTGAAATTAATAATATAAATACATATATTGACATTTATTGCATGAGTTAACAAAAATAAAAATAATATTAATAATATATTACAATTTGATTTTACTTTGTCTCTATAATGTTAGTAAAAAACTTTTGGCACTCGTAAAAAGGGTTGGAGGTGCTGACGACAAAACGTACACATGTGGAATAAATGTTGATCATATAAAAAATTTAAACTATGAAAAATTTCAAAGCGACGAGGAAGATCCAAATGAAGTTTGTCATAGAGTGGCATGATTCACCAAAAGAACCACTTGGTGGATGGTTATGTTACAATGCAAAAATAATTGCTGTGTCAGGTAATACTTTATTACAGATTGTTTGATAACTTTATATTTACATGTACATTTATACTATATATATTTTGAAATTGTATTTTTACAGGTTCTCTTGCTATACTAAATAAAAAACTCGAGGCTTTCGATGGTATTCAATCACCTAAACGTATTTATGACAAAGCAACCACAGAAAATGAAGATATTGAAAGGGCGAATCAATTGAAAATTTGAAAGAATATCAATAATAATCTGTTCACTGAAGAGGTAATAAAAATTTAGTAATTCAAAATATATAAAATTCGAACACAATTTAGTTATTTAATAACTTATGCAAATGATAAACTGTAAATAGTTAATAATCAATCAATAAATTAATCATTTTTATTTCAGATTAGTAGTGACGGTGGTGATATATCCCCAAAAGCAAAGCGGCAGAAATTATTCGAGAAAACAGCCGATGGATCAATTAATTTTGATGACAAAGAGTATTTATACAACGAAAACAATAAAGTAGAGGTAATATCTTTATTGTATTATAGAAAAAAAAAATACAATTGATGTATTTTAACTATTTTTGGACTATAGTACTTCTAAAAAATTAAAATTTCTATGGAATTAAATTATCAAATATTTATAACCACATGAATTTATTTCAATGAATGTTTATATTTTTTATTTTTCCATAAGGAACAAACTAATAATTCTGATGCCGAGTCATTAAATGACGATTCTGTCCGTGATATACGCCGAAATCCGTTATCAAAGACAAATGCCATTTTGCATGCACGATCATTTAAATGCCAAAGATCAGGTGACATAAACCAACAAAGTTTCGGGTATTGATAAATCACCTCAGTTTGTAACTAAGGAAGAGTTGAAAAAAGGTTGGATACTCATTTAAATTCGTATTCGTGGAGATACTTGCATTCGAAGTAATAATTAAAAAAAATTAAATTATAAATTATTTATTTTCAGCATTAACTGATGCGTTGAAAAATGTAATGTCGACATTGTCATCCTCACTCCACTCAATACCGATGGAAGAAGATGTCATAATGAAACAAAAGATTGTCATATTTGCAAAAAAATAATCGATTCTAATGCTAATAAATGTCGTGATCATTGTCATTTCACCGAAAAATATCGCGGACCTGCGCATAATTCATGCAATTTAAATTACAAACAATCTCATAAAATACCTATTATTTTTCAGAACTTAACAGGTTACGATCCGAATTTTATTATTCAATCATTAGTGACAGGTTTTGAAGGTTCAGTTACTGTTTTGAATACCCATTAATAAAGAACGTTATATATCTTTTACAAAGTCTATTGAAAATACATTAGTTGAATTGCGTTTTATTGACTCATTTCGATTTATGGCATCTGGTCTCAAGAAACTAGCATCATATCTTACAGATCATGATAAACAAATTACAGGAATGTATTACCCTGATCATGAGCAGTTTAGTTTAGCCACTCGTAAAGGAGTATTTCCGTATGAGTACATAGATTCAATAGTGAAGTTAAATGAGGATAAATTGCCTCAGAAATCGTTTTTTTATTCTAAACTGAATGATAATAATATCTGATGAAGATTATGATCATGCAAAATTAGTTTGGAGTAAATTTATCATTAAAACACTTGGTGAATATTCTGATTTGCATTTAAAAACCGATGTGTTATTATTAGTTGATTTTTTTGAAAATTTTCGACGAAGTTGTTGTAATACTTATAATTTAGATCCACTTCATTACTATACAGCACCAGGATTAGCCATTGATGCTATGTTAAAGCTCACTGGTATTCAATTAGAACTGCTGGATGATGCTGAAATGGTATTATTTATAGAAAAAGGCATAAGAGGTGGTGTATCACAGTGCACGAATCGTCATGCTGTGGCTAATAATCGATTTATGGGTGATGACTTTAATTCAAATAACCCTGAATCTTATTTAATGTATTTTGATGTGAATAATATATATGGAGCTGCAATGAGTATGTCCTTACCGTATAAGTCATTTAAATGGGTTGACAATGTTACTGTAGACAATATAGATATTATTTTTAATTCGAACGAATCCAAAGGTTTTATACTAGAAGTAGATTTAGAATATCCGATAGAGCTTTATGATCTGCATAAAGATCTACCATTATGTCCTGAGCATTTTGCACCACCAAACAGCAAGCAATCTAAATTAATTACTACTTTATATTCAAAAGAAAGATATGTTATTCATTATAAGAATTAACAGCAGTGTATTCAGTTAAGTATGGGACTCGTAAGAGTTCATCGTGTTCTAAGCTTCGAACAATCAGCTTGGTTACAGATGTGACGTCACGACGTCGTATTCTTGCTGTCAATCAATTTATTAAAAATCGTACATGCTATGCCATCTGGCTATGCATGAATTAATTAATTAGCAAATGAATTCCAGCCATTATTACGGCTGATGATTTTTAAATTTGAATTTAAATTCAAATCATTTATTATGAAATATTGTTGTTTAATAAATATAAATAAATATAATAATAAAATATCAAATGATGAAAAATAAATGTTTATAAAATTTGAATATAAATTCAAATTATTATATTTTATAATTAATAATAAAAATTGAAATTTATAAATAAATGAATAAGTAAAGAAATAATGAAATAGTGAAATGATAAAAAATTATGAATGTGAAATATGAAATAATGAAAAGAAATAATGAAATGAAAATAATGAAATTATTATTATAAAAAAAAATATATATGAAATGAATTTTGAAATATCTTTGAGAGATAAAGATATTTGTTGTTAAAAAAAAAAGAAATAAAATTAATTGTTAATGATATGTTTATTAATAAAGAAATGAAATAAAAAATGAATATGAAATGAAATTATGAAATGATATAATAAAATATAATTAAATAATAATTATTAATAAACAAGTTATTAATAATTAAAAATGAAATAAATTAAAAATGTTTAAATAAATAAAAGAATATATTGCAATAAAGAGAAAAATAAGAATCAATAAATATTGATTTATGAATTCGACTCCAATGCTTTATGCGTGTTGCTAACTGCATTGGAAATCATGAAAAATATATATATATAAATAATAATTATAAAAAAAATATTGATTCAATTATGACCAATGAAATAATTGGTATAATTAAATAATTATTGGAAGGGATGTTACTACCTGGTAACAGCTCTTCTGGAAATCGAAAAAGATTTCAGTTTCCTAAGTGAGCTCATTCGTCATTGACGAAATTTTAATTATTTAAAGGCAAAGTCCTTAATTTTATTAAATCATTAATAATGGTGATTTAATTGTTTATAAACTGAATTATTAAAATATAATTCAGAAGTTTTTTTAAAATAATTGTTGAATTATTCAAAAGTAGTAATTCATTTAATAAATAAATAATTTTGATAAACATTCCATCGATTATCAAATCTAATTTGAATTATTTAAATATAATTCATTTAATAAATAAAATTCAATATTGATAAAATTACATCAATTATCAAGGGTTGAGAAGGAAGAATAATAAATAATAAATCAAATAAATAATTGTTGATAATAATAATAATCATCAAATAGATCAAGGTAACAATTTAATTAAATAAATAATTAATAATAAATTTAAATAATAAATTGATTGTTTAAATAAATTAAATAACAAGTGAAATCGAGAACTAAATCATTTTATAAAGCGTTAAAAATTGTAAACCGCATTTAATTGTCTAAATCAAATTTAATTTTGTTTTGTAATAATTTTTAAATAATTGTTTTGATTTAAATAAATTTGGAAGTTGTTTTAATTTTGCTTTTATTATTTTACTAAATTAATTAAATTTTATTTTACTTAATTTTTAATAATTTTAATTATCTCTTAGACAACGAACCGTAAGTAAGTATTTTTATTTTAATTTTATTTATAATAAACAGTCATCCTTATAGCTCCGTCCCAGTTATTTCGCTCGGCGAAGGCTAAACAGGAGCACAACTATTAATATGTGTTATTTTGACGTAACATATATTAAAAATTTTTGGGGGCTCGTCCGGGATACATAAGGATGCTGTTGATTATTAATAAAAATAATAAAAATTAAAATCAATAATGATGAAATTAATTAATTTACAAAAAGAAAAAGAAATATTTAAAAATTCAAATTTAAATCAATTTAAATTAAAATAAATAATTGAAATAATTTTATTTCAAAGGAAAAATGATTTCCTATGTCAAATAGAATAGTTACTCGGAAATTTGCAAAAGAAAATAATATAGATATCAATCTGGATCCTTCCGGAGAAAATCCAGATTCATCCACTGAAAAACAAAAAAATCCTTATCGTCCTAGTGGAAGACGTTCTCTCAAAGATACCTCGATTTCACTTAATTATTCAAATTTTGTTCAAAATAATAATTTACATAGTACTAACCAACTAACTAATGAAAGTATTGAAGAAAATCCTAATGAAAATAATTCTGAATCTAATCATCATTCTAATATTGAAAATTCTACTGAATCGTTTGAAAAATCACCCTCAAATTCAGAAGAAAATAAAGAAGTAAATACACATGACAATCAAACAAATGATTCTGCACAACATTCTGAAGTTAATTCTACAAATGAACACCCACACAATGCACTTTTAAATGATGAGCGTATCTTGAATAATAACAATAACCATAACAATAACAATATTAATCAAATCAATAACGAACAACCGGTAGCAATGGCTCTGTCAGCAAATCAATCTATTTCTTTACGTGACGCGTTGGAATTTGTACCCGAATATGATGGTGAAAATATGACACTTACAGAATTTATAACTGCTTGTAATGAAGCTTTTAATTCTTTACCGGAAGATGCTGAACTTAATTTGGTTAAATTATTGCGAAAAAAATTAAAAGGCGATTTAAGAAAATCTATAAACTGTGCAACAGTAAATACAAAACAAGAATTTTATGACTTCTTAAGGGGAAAAGCAGCCCTAAATAAAACAGAAATGCAATTATTGGGTGAATTGGGTCGCGTTTATCAAAAAGACAGGGAATCTGTTTTAAAATATTCTAATCGAATTTGTGATATTGCAGCACAATTAGTTGAAGTACACAAAAGAACACATACACAAGTAGAAAACGATGCTTATATACTACAAGTTGAACGAAGAGCCGTAGAAAGTTTTTTAAATGGTCTTAATCCTGAAATCGAAAGTAAAATTCGAACCTTAAATAATAATTTTCAAAATACACTTAATGAAGCTATTAAAATCGAACAAAAAATTAAATTTAGAAAAGAATTAAGTGAATTCGAAAATATAAAACGAAGGGGAATTGAAAAACCCGTGTTTCTTTGCGACGAAGTCAATCGCGAACACAATAATTCTCAAAAACCACATCAATCTAATTACCAACAAAAACAAGATTTTTACTCTCAAAATAAACAATTTGATAATAATAAAAATTTTAATCAACAATCAAACTTAAGACAAACTGTAATTTGTCAATTTTGCGATAAAGCAGGTCATACTGCTGATAAATGTTTTAAATTATTAAATTCTAGAGAAAGTCAAAATGTTGAAAGATGTCAAATTTGTAATAGATCTGGTCACATTGCTAAAATTTGTAGATTCAAACACGAATTTTTAAATAACAATTCTAAAAACTTTAATAAATGTTTAACTTGTGGTAGTCATGAACATTCAAGTAATAATTGTCCTAAACAAATTATTAGTTGCGATTATTGTAAAAAAATGGGTCACAGAATTAGAGATTGTTGGAAGAAAATAAATGATGAAGAAAAACAAATTAAAGAAAATCATCCTTCAACCTCTAATTCACATTTTGGTATTTTTGATAGAATTCCACTTAAAACTATTAGCGATAAAAAAGAAACTCGCGTTGAACAAATTAATTTAAATAAAAATAATAAAAGTCCAACAATTTTATTAGGATATAGCGTAAATCCTAATGTCGGACGAATTTCAGTAATGCTAGACACAGGTAGCGGTCCTAATATTTTAAAAGAAAGTTTTTGTCCAAAAGGGGCAATTCTAGATAAAACTAAAACTATAAAATTACTTGGAATTAACGAAATTCCAGTTGAAGCATTGGGTGAAGTTGAATTAGATTTTCTTGATTTAGAAATTAAATTTTTAATAGTTCCTGACGATTTTCCAATCGAGCAATCGGGAATATTGGGTTCGAATTTCTTTGACGAAGCGAAAGTCCAAATTTGCTATAAAGATCGCGTTATTAAAATAAATAATAAACAATATTTTTTCTATGATACTGATGAATCAATAAATCAATCATTTAATTGTGAAAAATTAGTGCAAAATAATAAAATAAATTTTCAAGATAAAATTTATCCTGTAACAACTGAAGAAAATCTAGAAGAAAAAAATGAAATGAAGAAAGAAGAAATAAAAGAAGACGAGAAAGAAGAAATGAAAGAAGAAATAAAAAACGAAAAAGAAGTTCATAAAGTAAAAATAGAAACTAATGAAGAAACAGATGAAGAAATAATAATGAAAATTGAAAATGAAGAAGAATCTGATTTTGATGATGATATGCATCAAATAATGGCTATGGGATTCCAGAATTTTAATATTTATGGAAGCGATACCGACTACGATTCAGACGATGAAGCAGAAGAAGAATCAGAAGAAGAAGAACCAGAAGAAGAAAATAAAATAAAAGTGAAAATAAACAAAGAAACTACTAAAACTTTTAACAAAAATAAAATAAATAATAATCAACCTGAAAATGAGGAAAATTTAAAAGAAAAATCTGAAAATATAAATACAATCAAGCAAGATAACAATCAAGAAAAAAATTCAAAGGTAAACTCCAATTACAATATTGAAAATAAAGACTACAATTTACATGAGTCGATCAATAAATATAATAAAGAAATTATATATGCTCAGCGAGTATTAGTTATCAACAATGCTCGTGAGAACGAAGAAAAGAATCAAGAAGATGCCACAGGACACTCTTCACGTGATACTGATGCTATAAATAAAAATAAATCACGTTTTGAAAAAATAAAAGAAGTGTTAAATGTAAAACATTTAAGTAAAACCGAACAAGAATCTCTTTATGATTTAATCAAAGATAATACTGAAAGATTTCACCTTCCAGGTGAATATTTACCAGCAACAGATAGAGTGGAACATGAAATTTTGACTACAGATGAAAGACCTGTTAATATTAAAAATTACAGAATTCCTTATGCTTTAAAGGAAGAAATCAATCGACAAATTAAAGAATTATTGGAAAATAATATTATTATGGAATCAAGGTCACCATACAACAGTCCAGTCTGGATAGTTCCAAAGAAACCGGACTCTGAAGGAAGGAAACAATGGAGAATGGTAATCGATTATCGAGCGTTAAATGAAAAGACGATTAAAAATGCATATCCACTACCAAATATAACTGATATAATTGATAGTTTGGGTGGAGTTGAATATTATTCTGTTCTAGATTTATCATCGGGTTTTCATCAAATTAAAATGAAGGAAAAAGATCAACATAAAACTGCTTTTTCTACTATTTTAGGTCATTTTGAATTTTTAAGATTGGTTTTTGGCCTAGCAAATGGCCCAGCAACATTTCAAGCATTAATGGAAGATGTTTTTTCAGGATTAATTGGTGTTATATTATATGTTTTTATGGATGATATAATTTTATTTGCAAGAACTTTACAGGAACACATCGAACGATTAAAAATTGTTTTTCAAAGATTAAAAGAAGCAAATTTGAAACTAAAACCAGATAAATGCAAATTCCTCAAACGAGAAGTTTGTTATTTAGGTCATTTAATTAGTAAAAATTCTATCAGACCTGATCCAAGTAAAATTGAAGCTGCAAAGAAATATCCAGTTCCTACTACTCAGAAAAAAGTTCGTCAATTTTTGGGTTTTACTAATTATTATAGAAGATTTATTAAAGATTTTGCAAAAATAGCTAAACCATTGACAAAATTACTTCAAAAAGATGTCAAGTTTTTATGGAATAAAGAAACTCAAGAAGCTTTTGAAATATTAAGAAACAAATTATGTGAACCACCTGTATTAAATACACCTGATTTTACAATGCCATTTATTATTACCACTGATGCATCGGGTTATGTAATCGGAGCAGTTTTATCACAAGGACAAATCGGAGAAGATACTGCATGTGCATACGCTTCAAGAGTATTGAGAGACGCTGAAATAAGATACGAAACATATGAAAAAGAAGCATTAGCTATTGTTTTTGGTGTAAAAATATTTAGACCATATGTTTATGGTAAAGAATTTACTCTCGTTACAGATCATAAACCATTAGTTTGGTTTCAAAAGGCAAAAGATGTAAACACAAGAGTCTTAAAATGGAGATTAAAATTAGGAGAATATAATTTTAAAGTTATTTACAAACCAGGTAAAATAAATTATGTTGCTGATGCTTTGTCAAGAAATCCAATCGAAACGGAAGAATTTCAACAAATCAAAGTAACAACAAGAGCTGCAGCAAAGAAACAAGAAATAAAAACCACACCACAACCAACGACTAAAACAACTAATGAAATTGATAAAAATAAAAATTTAAACAAAAACAAAAATGAAATACAAAAAAAAGTAAGTGATAAAAATAACGATTCAACCGACGAAGAAATTACAAATCACCAAGAATTATTAAGCGCAAGAAAAAAGTGAAACAAATCAAGAAAAGGAAAGAAATAAAAGATCAAGAATTAAATCAAGAAAGTGTGAGCAGTTCTTTAAGCTCAGATGAAAATATTGAAAATATAATAAATGAACAAAACAATAATAAAAATGATTCATCAGATCATAGTGATTCTGATATTAAAGAAATTTTAGAAGCGGGAAATATTCGTAATATAGTTGATATTAAAGATTATTTTCATTTCAGAAAAGATAATTTAGCTTATTTTATTAGCACCAATGGTGAACCATGCGATAATGGCGCAGTTAAATTAAAAGAAATAAATAAATTACCGACATTTAAAAATTTAGAGTTAGGAAAAGTAGTTGAAAAGAAAATTAAAAATAAATATTATTTTGCTTTGCCTATTCGTGAAAAAGAAAAAGAATCAATTGTAATTTTAATTGAAAATTTAAAAACAATTTTTGAAAATTTAAAAGAAACTTTAGAAAAATTCAAATTGAAAACAGTAAGTTTTGCAAAAAGTGAAAACATTGAAAATTTACCGTGGAATAATGTCATAACAGAATTAAAAAATGTTTTTGACGGAACTGATATTAAAGTAATAATCTGTTTGGGCACAATTATTTATGTTCCTATCGAAAAAAGAGATGAAATTTTTTATGAAATGCATAAATCACCAATCGGGGGTCATAAAGGGGTAACTAAAACTTATCAAAGAATTAAAAAAGATTATTATTGGGAAAATTTGAAAAATGATATTCAACGTAGAATTCAACAATGTTTAGATTGCCAATTAAAAAAATTAGTTCGTATAAAACACAGGGAACCTATGGTTATTACTGATACTCCAGCTGCTTGTTTCTGGAAAATTTCTATGGATATTGTCGGGGCAAAACAAAAAACTAAAAGGGGAAATGAATATATTTTAACTATTCAAGATTTATTTTCTAAATTTTGTATCGCAGAAACATTACCTAACACTTTAGCTACAACAATTTCAACTGCTTTTGTCAAAAGATTTATTTGTTATTTTGGTCCGCCAAAAATTATTCTTACAGACCAAGGTCGTAACTTTTTAAGTGCTGTTTTAAAATGCGTAGCAAAAAGATTCGGTATTAAAAAACTTAAAACTACAGCTTATCATCCACAATCAAACGGTTCATTAGAACGATCACATCACACATTAAACGAATACCTTAAACACTACTCATCCATTGATGAAGAGTGGGACGAATGGATTGAGTTAGCAACATTTTCATACAATACAAGTTATCATGAAGGAATTAAAAATACACCTTATGCTATTGTCTTTGGACAACAGTCTAGATTACCTTCTAGCGAACCAATAAGAGAATGTGAGCAATTACCTACAATGCAAGGTTATTTAATTGACTTAATCACAAGATTACATGGGATAAGACTATTAGCTTATCAAAATTTAGTTGACGCTAAACACAAATCTAAAAAATATTATGATAAACATTGTAATCCACAAAATTTAAAAGTAGGTCAATATGTATTTTTACAAAGTGGACCAAATCCAGGTAAAACAAAAGATCATTACTCTGGACCACACAAAATTCTCGAAATTTTGGGTAAAGGAAACGTAAAAATTCAAACAGAAAAAAGAATTCAAATAGTTCACATGAATCGATTGAGATATTCATTTATAAATCCAGAAATTACACCAATTAAAAAAACACGTAAACAAAAGAAAAATAGCGATGAAGAAAATTCTAATTAATTTATGTTTACAGATGATTTTCAATATCACTTTTGTGATTTATTTTATTTTATTATGGTCATCATCAGCGAGTGGAATTATTGGGTATGATTGCGGGAAATTTTCATCAAATTCAACAACAATTTCAATTACAGAGGTGGGAGATTGTGATATTCATCCTAAAGAAATAAATATAACAGAACCGTTTATTCAATTATTACAATTAAAAGAATATTCGTTAACAAAAGTCATTCAATGTAAAATCGAAGTAGATCGAAATATTTATCATTGCGGGGCTTATTCTCATATGTCAGTAGTACATAGCGGGCGTATGGAATATATTGAAGAAATTTCGAAAGAAAGATGTTTAGATATTCATAAATCGGGATCATATAGATTCGGTACATTATTTGTAACCGGTTTAAAAATTAATAGCACAACTACGCGTGGTGCAACACTCGCAGGGTCAATCGGTAATGATGGAACGTGTAATAAAGGAAGTTATTCGGATTTTTATGGAAGTTGGAGCGATATTGTCGTTCAAGGGGTTTTTAAAATTACAATACAAGAATATTTCGCGGAAGTTAAATATGAAAATGATAAAATTTATTTAAAATCAGGTTTAACATGTACTTTATCTGATTTATCTTGTTTGGATTTAGAGGGAGGTTATACTTTTTGGGACTATATTCCATCACATAAATGTGATTTTCAAAATTTCGGGGTTTTATACACGGGTAAAGTAAATAAAACATCTGAGAAAAATTCAGATAAACATGAAATTATTTATTCTTTAGAATCAAATGGAATAACATTTGCATTAACTACCACAAATGTTGAAATTATTTGTGGCTATAAAATAATCAGAACTGAACATCCTAAATTATTTATCTTTGAAACATCAAAGAATGATTTAATGTTAAATAATGAAATATCAATAGAAAATTTAGATCTATTTGCGTATGTTAATTCTAAGTTTGTATATGTAGAAAAATTTATACAAAAACAAATTAAACAATTATATTATGATGTGTTAATTCATCGTTGTATGCTAGAACGTAATACTTTAAAAAATTTGTTATCAATTGCGTCAAGTAAACCAGACGAGTTTGCTTATAATTATATGAAAGGACCAGGTTATATGGCTATAATGTCAGGTGAATCGATAAACATTGTAAAGTGCATACCTGTTGAAGTATCAGTTTACCCAAGAAGTGAGTGTTATAACGAATTACCAGTGAAAAGAGGAAATGACAGTTACTTTTTAACTCCAAAAACAAGAATTTTAGTAAGAAAAGGTACTCAGATTGATTGCAATCCACTTTTTCCACCTTTATTTTTAATAGATGGATCATGGTACAAATTTACACCTAATCCAGTTGAAGTTTTACCACCAAATAAAATTCAACCATTAACTAAACCAACATGGAAATATACTTCTCCAAAATTTTTAGCTACAAGTGGAATTTATTCTGAACAAGATCTCGACAAATTAAGACATAGAATTATGTCTCCAGTAGAAAAACCAGCAATTTTAAGCAATATTGCTAGAGGAATGGATGGTTTGCATTTTGCAAATCAAGGTGAATCAATATTAAATTTATTTGACACTAATGCATTACAAAAATTAGCTGATTCAGCATGGGAAAAAACATGGGGAAAATTTTTAATTTTTGGATCTGCAAGTGCGGGAATATTTAGTATAATTATGATTATACGACTAGTAAAATTTTCATTTGACACATTACTTCATGCTTTTCAAATTCGAAAAACTCATGGATGTTCTTTTTATTTGTGTTTTTCATTTTGGGATGCCTGTACTAACTACATTTTAATAAGAGCACAAGAAAATAACATCAAGAATATTCATAAAAGTATTAATAATAATAATAATACAAATTCAAACAATGATGAAAATGTTGAATTAGTTATAATTCGACAACCAACCCAAAATCAAGAAATTCAAACAACTATTGAAAATACTGAACCATCAGCACCATCAACAGATGAAAAAATTTATCCAAGTTTACCAACAAATGAAGAAGAAAATAATGAAGCAAGAACTATTCAAAAAACAACTAGCATGTTCCGTTTATCCTCATAAACTAAATTTTAAACTCTATTCTAAAAATACTAACAACTTGTGACTAACAAATTTTAAAAAATTTTTAATTATTTTAATTTTATAATTTTAGTGATGATACTTAAAATTAAAAGTGTTATTACAGATGAAAATTCCTGCCGGAGTACTTAAACAAATGAAAGAAGATGAAGAATTGGATGCATTGTACGGAATTCCACATACCAGAATTCCTGGAAGAAATTTAAAATTCTACGCAAGTTTGATAACATCATATTGTACCATGCCGAGAGAAATAGTAAAAGAGTTTTATCACAATGATTTTGACAACGCATCTATGTGCGAAAATTGTTTAAAAGACTGTCCAATGATTTTTACAAAAAGATTTAAATATTGCAATCAAAACTGGCATCGGTTATATCCGTATAAAATTTCGGGAAATTGCATCAAATGCGGTGAAGTGTTAATATATCAAAAACCGGGATATATTTGTGAAGATTGTGCGAATACTTGGGTAAACTATCGCGACATTTTAGAAAATAAATATTTCATTGATATTTATGTGTAATTTAGTGTTAAGAAAAATTAAATTTTATTGTCATAAATATTGTTATTAAATAAATATATATATATAACAAAAAAAAAAGGAAAATAAAAAAAAAAGAGAGGAAAAAATATTAAAAACGAAAAAAGAAAGAAAATTCATAAATAAATAATAATAGGAAAAATAATAACTAAGGATTTACATAAAAAAAATAATCTTTAAATATTAATCAATATTTCAATTTATTATTAAAAAAATAAATTCAAACAATATAAAAATACGTAAGAAATTAAATATAATAAATTTTATAAGTAATTCTTAATAGAAAAGTATATATATATTTATTTATCGATTATTCTCAAGGTAGCTTTCTGTAATTGGATAAATAATCGATGCATTACCATCTTTGCGCTGGTAATGTTCTTAGCGCGGGAGGGTAGCGACGCGCGCAGTCGTCGCGAAATTTAAATTTTTACATATATCTATATCTATATATATAATATATATATATTCATACATATTCTTTATATAAATCATATGCAATATATATATATATATATATTCAACATATTAAAGTAATTAAAAACTATATGAATAATCAATAATTATAAATAAAAAAGTAATAGAAATAGATTACATAATTAAAAAAAAAAAAGAGAAAACTAAACAAAAAATAATGAGCTATAAAAAAAATTATTCATATATATATACATATATATCTAAAAATTTATAAATATTTTTATTATTACTAAAAAAAAAAATATTCCATTAAATATTATTTCAATATTTAATACATGTTAAATTTTTATGTCATTGGAATGCATGCTAAAACCAACGCATAAATCACGTTATCGCGAAAGGGACTCATATGACACCCCTTCCGCATATAAATTCTTTTTAAAAAATTTTGAGTAGGGATGTTACTGACTGGTAACAGCCCAAGTAAATTGCAAAAGATACTTCATTAAATATCTAACAGTCAGAACCAAAATACGCGTTTAGTTGCTATAAAAAAAAAAAAAAGTATATATGTTTATGATAAACATATACATAAGTTAAAAAAAAAAAAAATAATAGTAATAATAATAAATAACCGCAAATCTAAATTTTTATAATAATTCACCAACAACTAAAACATAATAAGTAAATAAATCTATTCAAAAAAAAAAAAAAAGAGAAAAAAGGTAATAATTATTATATTTATGTATAATAAAATAAAAAATGGGTTTCATTGTTGCTTGTAACAAGTAATTTTATGTACATTTATTTTTTTTTTAATAAATCAAGGTATAATGGCAGAAAATCGAAGAAATGGACCTAACTACGTCAAATTGGACAAGATCAGAAACATTGATCCCGATGAAGTTCCGATGATTTTCAATGAAATTTGAAGATTTGTGTGTGTTAAGAGAAAAGGAAGTGTGAATCGTGTTCTTATTAAAAATAAGGGACAAGCTAATGAAGAGAAAATTTGCATCGCGTGTTTTGTGGAGTTAGTAATTAATGATGAGGATCAAGAATATAAAAAATATGAGGGAATTGTCCAACTTCACAAAATAAGTTTGGATGAAAAGTTAAACTGCGACCATTGTCAGGAAATATTGCTTGAAGTTCAACCAGCTAAAAATTGCGATCTCTGCAAGCAAATTTTCTTGTGGAGAGAAGAGGAACTGTTTAATAAAGTCTTTTTGTATATCGACGAACCATGGGGTGAAAATAATTAAAAAAATTTTATTATTACTATTTTCATTAAAAATAAAAAATAAAAAGGGGAGTAAATGAACAATCATTTAATGTTTTTTTTATATAATCTATTATATACCATTTCTATGATAAAATTTATGTATTGTAAAAAAAAAAAAAAAAAAAAAAAAAATTATATTTTATTATGCAATAAACAATGTATTAATTAAAACTATAAACAAAAAAATAAAAATAAAAATGAACATATCCTTATCCAAATAAAAAAAAAAGAGGTTAAATATTAAAAAAAAAAAAAAAAAAAAAAAAAATAGGAATTTTTCAGTTCTGATTATTTACGAAATAAAAAGAGAGTAAGTATAAAACAATGAAAAACTTATTTTTATAAAAGAAAAATAATAATAATAATGATAATAAGCAAACTAATAAAACCATATAAAATAAGGAAAATTATAAAACTAAACAAAAAGTAAGTATGAAATAAAACTAAATTATGAAAAAAATATATATTCTTTATTCTAAAAAAAAAAAAAAAAAAAATTTCTTAATAAAAAAAAAAGAGCGAATATTAAAAAAAATAATAATAAAATAGATATAAATATGAAATATAAAAAAAAAATTACTGAAAAAAGAATAAATAAATAATTAATAATAATCACAAAAATGATAAAATAACATATGTATATTTTAATTATGAATGTTAACAACAATTAATATATACATACAAATATATGAATAAGAAAATATATATACATTTTTTTTTAATTTTGTCATATATTAAAATATATGACAAATAACTAACAGTGGGGGTGTGACGTCACGACGTCTTATTCCTGCTGTCAATCAATTTATTAAAAATCGTACATGCTATGCCATCTGGCTATGCATAAATTAATTAATTAGCAAATGACCATTATTACGGCTGATGATTTTTAAATTTGAATTTGAATTCAAATTATTTATTATGAAATATTGTTGTTTAATGTTACGACCAGGGTAGAGAACACAAAAAAACCGATCTCCCATGAACACATTCATTATATTTCTTTTTATAATATATATATCTTATACCGTGATAGCAGCTAGCTGCAGTCCTAATACTTAAATACTACTAATACACTAAACTCTTAGCAAGAGGTTATAAGTAACACACATATATCTGTGTATATGCGGTGTATATATGTGTGTATGTATTTATATGTATATAGATATATATATATATATATGTGTATATATGCACATGTGTTGAATGCATATGTTGTATGTATGTACATATGTACTCACACCGTAAGAAAAAAAACCGGAGCGTCCGCATATATACATATAGGGGAAATATATACATTTTCATGGTCATCTGAAATATAACAGCATAAGTCCATAAAAAATATTATAGTTCATAAAGGTAATATCATGTTCAAATCCATGTATACACTAGGTACACTTGCTCTCGTTCTTCACGACGCTGAAGGGAGAGGGGCAAGAGGGGAACCCCAATTTCACGGGTAAGACTAAAAAAAACATCAGAGTTAGTCCTCTAGTTTCCTTATTTCTCTATTCCAATTCGGGAACCCGCAGCTGCGTGATTTATGAGCTATAAAAATCTCGGATTTGACATCATGCTCGCCGTCACCAAGAGCTCTCAATTTAATTACCGAGCGGCTTCTCTATTACTCCTGATACCGGGCGATGCCCCCCAAGATGTCACCCCTCCATCTAATAACTTGGAGGTCAAGCCGGATGACGCGTGCCGCGGACAAGACGGCTGCTTGACCCACCAAGTGCTCCGTTTTTAATTACCAAATGACTCTTTTATTCTATTGGCTCCCGACCACGACCGGTGGTCCCCCCAACGCTTAGAACTCTTTTTCTAATCCAATGAGTGCGACATTATCCCTCGGAATCCCCACTATTTGCACTCTCGTAGAGGCCCGAGCAATCCCGCTACCATCCTGGTGCTGAGCGGTATCCCTCAGATAGCGCCCCCTCCAATCGCCAACTTGGAGGCTAAGCTAAGATGACGTATGTCGTCAAGGGCAAATTTATATTTGACCAACCAAGGTGACGTTTCCAGAACCTTCTTACACTATAATTGCATAATTATCAATCTTCCAAGGGAAGACTGAACTTTTCAGATAACTTGCCCCGTAATAAAACCATTTTATATAAAACAGGTTACTTAATAATCAAAAGATATAATTTAGATATTAATGATTTTTTTTTATGTATAATTCTTTCTTATTTGCTTCCACTCGTGATCCATAGTTACGAGCGATATTACTCTGCGGAATTCAACCTTCATGTACCTTTAAGGGAAATAATGAACCCTGAATAACTTACATCCATATTAAAAATATTTATTATGAAGGGAAATAACTAAAAACTGAAAATTTAAAAGATATAATTTAAATATTAATTATATATTTTTCTTATTCTTTAACCTTGGCTACCGCACGTGCAAAATAAAAACCGCAGGAGGAGAAATTCGTTAGAAGTCACCAGGAGCTCATAAAAATTAGAAGTTGGCACGGTTCGCATCTTAGCCAGGACACGGGCCGTGACTCATGCCATTCCCCCTCATTAGCTAGTCTATATAAACTCGCGATTTTCGGTCTAGTTGTCCAGTCTCATTAACAGCCCAGTCTTATTAGTCGTCCAGTCTTATTAATTTTCGTCGAGCTTAAATTTCGTCACGATACCTCTTTTAAATACTGTGCGTCGGGTTAAGAAATTATTTTGCGAGTTTCTCAGTTCTCCAACACTATTAAACTGCGAAACCAACCCAGGGGTACAAATCGAATAGAAATTAAACGTGAAATCTCTACCTGGTTTATCAAACGATTTATAATAATAAACGGCCTTCCAACCAACAACAACAATTTAATTGTACAACTGAAGCTGAATAAAAATAACATAACCAATTGTAAGTTCTAGTTCTTTTATTATTATTTTTCTAAAATAATTCCTGATATTGACTACTATTTCATACTCATTACCGTAACGACGAGGTCTCCGTCGCCCGAGTAAAGGACTTAAGTGTCTTGACTCAAAATAAGAGACTGTATTGCATGTTAGACGTAACATAAACAATAAATTTTGGTGTCAGAAGTGGGATTTCAATTATGAAACGCCCGCGGTAATCGAGTATGTCCGGAAAAAGAAATAACGATAATAAAAAAGGTAATCCAGGTAATAATCAAGTCGCATGGGAGAATTTGCCTTCCAATCCAAATTTACTAACGCCTGAACAAAAGGCAAATTTGTTGGGAGTTGTTCCTAGGAATCTGCATCGAGAAAATCATCCTGTCAACCAAGAAGCTGAGAGAGAACGACTACAACGGGAGACTGAGGACCGCAGACGCCAAGAAGCTGAAAGAGAACGGATACAACGGGAGAACGAGGACCGCATTCGCCAGGAAGCCGAAAGAGAAAGAATACAGCGGGAGACTGAAGATCGCATGCATCAGGAAGCTGAGAGAGAACGACTACAACGGGAGAACGAGGAACGCATACGCCAAGAAGCTGAGCGAGACAGAGTACAACGAGAAAACGAGGAACTACGTGAACAAGAAGAGTTACGCCGTCAACAATTATTGAGAGCAGGGCAAATCAACGCTGCAGGTGGGGCTGACGGTCAACTTCAGGTACGTGGTTTGTGCATGAATCAACCTAACGTTATAATGTCTACCCCAATTAAGTATGCATTGGAGGCAGTTCCTTATTTCAATGGGAGCAATATTCCACTTGCTCATTTTATTGATGGATGTAGAGAAGCACAAGCTATGGTGCCGGCGGAACATAATCAAAATTTGGTAATGCTGTTGAGAAACAGATTAAGAGGGGAGGCACGACGAACAATACAAGGTACGGTTTTTGCAAATGTTGATGAATTTGTTAATCATTTAAAGGAATTGTACGAGCCAACAAAATCGATATATCAACTCCAAGGCGAAATGGGAAGAATTTTCCAACGTGATGATGAATCTGCATTGTCATACACAAACCGTACTCGCGAACTCAGTAACCAAATTTTAGATCTGATTGAAGCCCAGAACAACGTAGCACTTACGCCAGCCGAGAAGACCAGGTATGGAAATGAATTCCGAGACTGCCTTATACGAGGATTCAAACCAGAAATCGAGCAGAAAATCCGAAGAGATGACACGTTCCAGAACACTCTGCTTGAAGCGGTAAAAATAGAAAAAGAATTAAAAGCCAAGGAATTACTAAGAGGTAAGATCTCAACAAGAAGAGATTTTAATTATCCGAATCAACCTTATAATTACGACTTGCCACATAAAGATGGTAAACGGGTAACATTTGTAAAAGGGCAACCAGTAATTTGTCAAATTTGTAATAAAACCGGGCACAGCGCTGTTGATTGTTTCCAACGAAACCCGAGCCGCAATAATAATAATAACTATAACAACCATAATAATAATAATTATAACACAATTTCAAATAGCGATAGATTCAGAAATAATTTTAACCGCCCATCGTCATCCAACGAATCACCGTTGCAAAGAAATAATAATAACTATAACAACCATAATAATAGTAATTATAACACAAATTCAAATAACGATAGATTCAGAAGCAATTTTAACCGCCCATCGTTATCCAGCGAGTCACCGTTTCAAAGAAATAATAATAATTATAACAATAGTAATAATAATAATTATAATGCAAATTTAAATAACGATAGATTCAGAAGCAACTTTAACCGCCCACTGTCATCCAGCGAACCTCCGGCTCCAAGAAATAACTTGACATCTGAAAAGGTTTGTTATTATTGTAAGGCACCTGGTCATTTTATGTCAGATTGCAGGAAAAGAATGGAAAATAATCGAAGAAATTACACGGAATGGCCTCAACCAGATTCTTCAGGTGTAAGTCAAGAAATGGCGAAGGAAAACAGGACGGGAAACTACCAACAACCTCCACGACAGGGTGCGACGCGGGAGGTTGCCAGGACCGAGCGCCCAGTAATGCAGGTACAAGCAGAGGAGGAGAACGAGGAGTATCAAGAAGAAGCACTCGAGTGGCCATAGTGGAGCTAAACCACGATTGTGAAGCTCCTACTATCAAACTATCTTCAATGGAGCTCTTGGACCCTGTAATTTTAATGATTGACACAGGTTGTGAGTTAAATCTTCTAAAATATAACATGGTTGGTACAGATATTTGGATTGATCGTACTGATATTTTAAAATTAAAAGGTATCACTAAAGAATATGTATTTACATTGGGAAAAATTTATACAAAATTTTATGGCTTCCCGATAACATTTCACTTAGTTCCGAATGACTTTCCGATTAAGAGAAATGGTATTTTGGGATCCAAATTTTTAAAAGATAATTGTATTGATGTGTTATACTCTCAGGGATGTTTAAAACTACACGACAAGGTGATTAAATTCGAGCATGAAGAAACTATTACGGTGCCAGCACGGGCCAAAACAGGATTTTACGTCCGTATTGCAAACACAGAGATGAAAACGGGGTACGTACGACGCCTCAAGGTAGGCAAAGGAATTTATTTGGGAGACGCACTAGTTACAAACCATAACGGAAAGGCGCATTTATGTATTATTAATACCACTCGAGAAGAAGTGGAAATTGCAGCACCAGTAGTTACGCTGGAACCATATGAGGTATGTTCAGATGATTTTTCTAACTCATTTGTTAATAAAGAGTTCAATAATAATCCGAGAATTGGCAAAAATGCCGACGGAAGTCAAGTTTTAAGGTTTTTGCATGAAGATTGTACGAAAAATAATGTTGACAATAAAGTTGATAAAAAATTCAATAATAATCCAAGAATTGGCGAAAATGCCGACGGAAGTCAAGTTTCAAGTTTTTTGCATGAAGATTTTGTGCTAAACAACGTTGATGATAAAAATATTGATAAAAAATTCAATAATAATCCGGGACTTGGCGAAAATGCCGATGGAAGTCAAGTTTCAAGCATTTTGCATGAAGATTTTATGATAAATAATGTTGAGAATAAAGTCGATAAAAAATTCAATAATAATCCGGGAATTGGTGAAAATGCCGACGGAAATCAAGTTTTAAGTTTATTGCATGAAGATTTTATGACGAATAATGTCGATAATAAGAGTATTGATGAAAGATTCAATAATAATCCGAGAATTTGCGAGAATGTCGATCGAAGTCAAGTTTTAAGTTTTATGCATGAAGATTTTGTAAGAAATAATGTTCATAATAAAGTTAATAAAAGAATTAATAATAATCCGAGAATTGGCGAAAATGCCGACGGAAGTCAAGTTTTAAGTTTTATGCATGATGATTTCATGGCAAATGATGTTTATAATATGTATGTTGACGAAAAATTCAACAATAACTCAAGAATTGGTGAGAATACCGATCGTGTTTTTATTGGCGGCGAGGATGCTGTTCGTTTTTCTAATGGCGGTGAAGATACCGTTCATCGTTTTACTGGCGGCGAGGATGCCGTTCATGGTTTTATTGGCGGCGAGGATGCCGTTCGTTTTTCTAATGGCGGTGAAGATACCGTTCATCGTTTTACTGGCGGCGAGGATGCCGTTCATGGTTTTATTGGCGGCGAGGGTGCCGTTCATCGTTTTATTGGCGGCGAGGATGCCGTTCGTTTTTCTAATGGCGGTGAAGATACCGTTCATCGTTTTACTGGCGGCGAGGATGCCGTTCATGGTTTTATTGGCGGCGAGGGTGCCGTTCATGGTTTTATTGGCGGCGAGGATGCCGTTCATGGTTTTATTGGCGGCGAGGATGCCGTTCGTTTTTCTAATGGCGGTGAAGATACCGTTTATGGTTTTATTGGCGGCGAGGATGCCGTTCATGGTTTTATTGGCGGCGAGGATGCCGTTCGTATTTTTAATGGCGGTGGAGATACCGTTCATGGTTTTATTGGCGTCGAGGATGCCGTTCGTGTTTCTAATGGCGGTGAAGATACCGTTCATGGTTTTATTGGCGGCGAGGATGCCGTTCGTATTTTTAATGGCGGTGGAGATACTGTTCATGGTTTTATTGGTGGCGAGGACACCGTTCATGATTTTACCAGTGACAAGCAGGCCCGGTGCGTTGAAAACGTCGAAATTATTAATAATTCTCTAAGCAAGAGGAACAGCCCGTTTGATTCAAACAGCGACGGAGATAGTGTTTGTGATTCTGAAGGAAGTAATGAGTTTATTATTTTAAATAAAGACGGGAATAACGAAAAAAATTTGGGATCTCATGGTGGATACCGAGGTAAAAAGAAATGTAAACTTAAATGCAAGAAAGGAAGTATGAATTATGGTAACAATAATGATACAAATAACAATAATTCTAAAATAAATAATAGACTGAAAAAAATAAAAAGTAATGATCACTATAATAACAGAAATACTGTGGCGGAAATGAAGGTGAGTGAATATTATGCAACAAACATGCAACTCTGGAATAACTATAGTGATAAAAGCGGATTCAAATATCCGATGAGTCGAAAATTAATGCATATAAATATGATCTTGTTAGGTTTTCAAGAAATGGGAGCGTTTGTCCATGGGGACAATATGATGATATGTATTTCATTGGCAGAATATGCTTTAAAATCTGAACGCTTAGTGAATCAGTTTATAAATATAATTTTTAAGTTTCAGTCAGATAATAATAATTTTTTTCGTAGGAGACGCTGCAATATGAACACCACGAATTGGATGGTCACCCTACTCATCAGCTATCTGGTAACAAATATTGACAGTAGTGCAGTTAACATTGAACAATTCAACCTAAGGGCTGGACTTTACTACGAACCCTTGGGAAAGGTACGTTTTACACAAGAGGAATGGAAACTGGTAACTAGAATCGACCTCAACACCATTCAGCTTCGACGACCATCCATTCAGGAGCTAGAAATCGAAGAAGTTAATAAGGAATGCCATGGAATAATAAACGCAGCTGACTGTCAACTTTATATAAAAATAGATGTCTATCGACGAATGAGTCAAGAAATAGAAGACCTTCTTCAAGTACTCCATCAGATGCTTAATCCAGGACCAATCGTTATCGACCAATTTATACCAAGTTCCTCCAGCAATAAAGGACTTCTTGACCACTACATAAAAAGGTTTAAGGATTTAGAAGCTGCACCGTGGTTATCCACCATGCAGTTAAGAAACAACACTCAGATAGTCAATTCTGATCTGCATGCAGTTCAACATCAATTAAATAGACAAGTCAGCTTACAATTAAAGAGTAGGGACCCAATGCGAAATCTTACGGGCCCTATACTCAAAGGTAACATGACCTATTTAATATACCTCGAGCACTTAAACGCTTGGAGTAACATTACACAGTCGTGTTTTGAAAATTTTATATCTTACTTAAGAACTGTTACAAGTACAATAAACTTAGCACTTTTAGGACAGCTATCGCCAAATCTTCTTGGATTCAGAACCATACGAAGAGCAGCTTTGGACTACGCAGCTAATAATCAAAAATATTTAATACCATTGAAAACCAGGGAGATATATTCCGGAGAAATATATAGAATTTCGCGGTTGACCCACGACTATCTCCATCAGCAATTGCTCCTCATCTTACACGTTCCACTAGTTCAGCAAGATATCTACAGCCTTTATAAAATGAGTCCATATCCGGTTGAACAACACATCGGGGATGCCTTGGTGGGATCTGCATACATCCAGCCCAAAGAGGACTACTTATTAATTTCACAAGACACGAAGCTGTACTCTCTATGGAACCAAAAAGGATTAACTCAGTGCAAAAGGATGAATAGCCTATTCATTTGTCCACCAATCTTCGTCGTCTACAATAGAAGCCTTCAATCATCATGTGAATCTGACCTGCTGATCTATTCGGATTTCACTGCTTTCAAAAATTGCAACGTTAAATTAAGTAAGACTCACAGCGTTTTTTGGAAACCACTCGAAGACACGAAAGGGTGGTTGTATTCTCTACCTCACCCCGAACAGTTACAAGTTATGTGGAGAACGAAGCCATTGGAGAGTGTGAAGATATCGGGGGCAGGGATATTCACTCTCGAATCAGGATATACAGCTCGGATCAACGACATCAACTTGATAGGTTATTATAATGCAAAACAATCCGACGAGTCTTATCATCAACCGAACGTAACTTTAAATGTTACCGATATTTTACCTGGAATTATTAACTATGAACCTCTAAATTCTTCAAAAAATACAAATTATTCTCGTAAACCAGCAGCCTCAACTAGTAATTATGGTCATTTAAGTTACGATTTCACCTTGCATTTAATTGAAGAAGAACTCAAGAACGTTGAACCTGTTGACATGGAAGATACGAAAATTACCGATCTAATGATTTATGGGATAACACTAACAATACTGATTATATTAGGCTGTCTATTTTTCTTGGCTTACAGATTCGGCCCATATTGTGACCGAAAAAGATCTTCTCGACTGACTCCCGAAATAAAATAAACATGGTAATTTAATAAAGGCTGGTATATCACATTCGCAAGAGGAACAACTGTACAAGCAGCAATCACTATGGGATCCACCAGACTAACGAAGACCACTCAACCCTCCAAAATAAAAAAAAAAAAAGGGGGAAAAATGATTTCATTCATAACTATAAAATCCAAGGATCATGCAGTCACTGTGGTAAGAAGTAAGAAGAATCAAGCATCACGGGTCCGAGGAAGATCTCTCTTATCTCCTATTTCCTAGTATTCAAGGTCGTATATAATTTCCTTTATAATTATGCTTATCACTCATATCTCAAATTTCTGATCTATGAAATTTTTTTTTTCATACAATTAAGGTTTATTAATAACTTATTCATACGACGAAAGAAACAATTTTTTTTTTTTAGAGTGCAACCATTGAATAAGCTAAATCGCAAAACTTGTAAATTTTTATTTTTACTAAGTTTTTCTTTTTTCTCATAAAAAAAAAAAAATAATAAATAATTAAATTTTTTTTTATTATGATCACAGGTAGTAAAAAAAATGGATAATAACCTGATGACTAGTAAATCAGGCTACGATACACGCAAAAAAAAAAAATAAATGATAAATTTATTTCAGATTTTCAATTCATTCTTATTGTTCGGACAATAAACCCGCATCAAAGAAGTTGATTTATAAACAATATAATATTAGAAGCAAAAAAAGATAAGAATGATTCTCAAAAAAAAAAAAAAAAAAAAAAAAAAAAAAAAAAAAAAAAAAATGTGTCATACTTGGTCTTCGAGTTTTACTGTTTGAACTGATAAAATACGTCATCATGCCATATAGACATAGCCGCGCATCAGTAATACTTTAGATTAATTCTTTCACATACTTTGAAGGCTTACAAACATAAGTAAAATTTTATTGTTTCAAACTATAAAAACTGATGCGCTTAAAATATACTTGTTGACAATTTGAAGAAAGTAATCATTATATACCTCATTACATAAAATCAATTGATCGACATTAAAAATCTTATTCATCATACTGAATGTTTGATTTTACTTTTACTAGAAACTTAAATGTTCCTAACTTTAAATGTTGAAGCTAAGACGTTCAATTATTATAATTTCATTTTTTTTTACTACAAAATTGTAATTTCTATTACTTGTAACATGATTTATTTGCATATAAACTTTAAATATCAATATTTAAATTAGGATTATTATAATATATTCAATGAAACCACGAAATTACTATTCAAATAATATTAAATTGTGACCACATTCTAAATTTTTAGTTACCAATTACTAATTTTTATAATTCATTTTTTTTGCGTGTAATAAAAGTCTTACTTGTGTCTAAACATTAATGTTAAAATTTGTACGACTATCAGGAATTTTAATTGGGTCCAATAGATGTAAACTCGTTGGAGCCTTCTATAAAAATACTTGCATAAAAAAAATGTGTTACCCGGAAGAGATAAAGAAAACTTAAAACTTAAATAATAATGCTTTTAAACAAAAAAAATCTTTTCGGTTTTCCTGATCTATTGTTTTGACGTTGTGATTTAGTCTATTCCTTTTTTTTATATAAATGACGCTTCGAAATCATAAACTGATTACGACATCAGATTCTGCAATTTTTTCAAAAAAAATCAAAATGGAGTTTGCAATATTTTTTTTTTTTGGACAATCAATTATAAGAACCTACTACCTTATATTGGTAGTGTATTAATTACAACAAGGTCAAAGGTTTTCTTAACTGTCAAAAATTAACAATTCCATATACAAATAAGAATGAAGTATTATAATAAAAGTTAAATGTCAAAATCTTATTCTTATCAGTTATCACGTTACGCATAATTAATTTTCTGAAAGACAAATTGTAATAAGAATTTAAGTTTATAACAATTTCTTAGTAAATTAGAACTCTTTATCGGCGAAACCGATGGCTACCTTTGATAAGAGAAAAAACACAAAGGGTTTAGTTATAAGGAACTAAAAATAACGCATAATGTAATGTTGGTTGGAGGAATCATATGTAAGTACACGAGTTGTCACTTTTTTTTGAACTCGCGTCGCGATCATTTGACCCCGACGCTCGTTTTGAACGAGGGAGGTATGTTACGACCAGGGTAGAGAACACAAAAAAACCGATCTCCCATGAACACATTCATTATATTTCTTTTTATAATATATATATCTTATACCGTGATAGCAGCTAGCTGCAGTCCTAATACTTAAATACTACTAATACACTAAACTCTTAGCAAGAGGTTATAAGTAACACACATATATCTGTGTATATGCGGTGTATATATGTGTGTATGTATTTATATGTATATAGATATATATATATATATATGTGTATATATGCACATGTGTTGAATGCATATGTTGTATGTATGTACATATGTACTCACACCGTAAGAAAAAAAACCGGAGCGTCCGCATATATACATATAGGGGAAATATATACATTTTCATGGTCATCTGAAATATAACAGCATAAGTCCATAAAAAATATTATAGTTCATAAAGGTAATATCATGTTCAAATCCATGTATACACTAGGTACACTTGCTCTCGTTCTTCACGACGCTGAAGGGAGAGGGGCAAGAGGGGAACCCCAATTTCACGGGTAAGACTAAAAAAAACATCAGAGTTAGTCCTCTAGTTTCCTTATTTCTCTATTCCAATTCGGGAACCCGCAGCTGCGTGATTTATGAGCTATAAAAATCTCGGATTTGACATCATGCTCGCCGTCACCAAGAGCTCTCAATTTAATTACCGAGCGGCTTCTCTATTACTCCTGATACCGGGCGATGCCCCCCAAGATGTCACCCCTCCATCTAATAACTTGGAGGTCAAGCCGGATGACGCGTGCCGCGGACAAGACGGCTGCTTGACCCACCAAGTGCTCCGTTTTTAATTACCAAATGACTCTTTTATTCTATTGGCTCCCGACCACGACCGGTGGTCCCCCCAACGCTTAGAACTCTTTTTCTAATCCAATGAGTGCGACATTATCCCTCGGAATCCCCACTATTTGCACTCTCGTAGAGGCCCGAGCAATCCCGCTACCATCCTGGTGCTGAGCGGTATCCCTCAGATAGCGCCCCCTCCAATCGCCAACTTGGAGGCTAAGCTAAGATGACGTATGTCGTCAAGGGCAAATTTATATTTGACCAACCAAGGTGACGTTTCCAGAACCTTCTTACACTATAATTGCATAATTATCAATCTTCCAAGGGAAGACTGAACTTTTCAGATAACTTGCCCCGTAATAAAACCATTTTATATAAAACAGGTTACTTAATAATCAAAAGATATAATTTAGATATTAATGATTTTTTTTTATGTATAATTCTTTCTTATTTGCTTCCACTCGTGATCCATAGTTACGAGCGATATTACTCTGCGGAATTCAACCTTCATGTACCTTTAAGGGAAATAATGAACCCTGAATAACTTACATCCATATTAAAAATATTTATTATGAAGGGAAATAACTAAAAACTGAAAATTTAAAAGATATAATTTAAATATTAATTATATATTTTTCTTATTCTTTAACCTTGGCTACCGCACGTGCAAAATAAAAACCGCAGGAGGAGAAATTCGTTAGAAGTCACCAGGAGCTCATAAAAATTAGAAGTTGGCACGGTTCGCATCTTAGCCAGGACACGGGCCGTGACTCATGCCATTCCCCCTCATTAGCTAGTCTATATAAACTCGCGATTTTCGGTCTAGTTGTCCAGTCTCATTAACAGCCCAGTCTTATTAGTCGTCCAGTCTTATTAATTTTCGTCGAGCTTAAATTTCGTCACGATACCTCTTTTAAATACTGTGCGTCGGGTTAAGAAATTATTTTGCGAGTTTCTCAGTTCTCCAACACTATTAAACTGCGAAACCAACCCAGGGGTACAAATCGAATAGAAATTAAACGTGAAATCTCTACCTGGTTTATCAAACGATTTATAATAATAAACGGCCTTCCAACCAACAACAACAATTTAATTGTACAACTGAAGCTGAATAAAAATAACATAACCAATTGTAAGTTCTAGTTCTTTTATTATTATTTTTCTAAAATAATTCCTGATATTGACTACTATTTCATACTCATTACCGTAACGACGAGGTCTCCGTCGCCCGAGTAAAGGACTTAAGTGTCTTGACTCAAAATAAGAGACTGTATTGCATGTTAGACGTAACATTAATAAATATAAATAAATATAATAATAAAATATCAAATGATGAAAAATAAATGTTTATAAAATTTGAATATAAATTCAAATTATTATATTTTATAATTAATAATAAAAATTGAAATTTATAAATAAATAAATAAGTAAAGAAATAATGAAATAATGAAATGATAAAAATTTATGAATGTGAAATATGAAATAATGAAAAGAAATAATGAAATGAAAATGAAATTATATGAATAAATGAATAATAAAAAAAATTAAATAAATATGAAATGAAAATTATGAAATTATTATTATAAAAAAAATATGAAATGAATTTTGAAATATCTCTAAGAGATAAAGATATTTGTTGTTAAAAGAAAAAGAAATAAAATTAATTATTAATGATATGTTTATTAATAAAGAAATGAAATAAAAAATGAATATGAAATGAAATTATGAAATGATATCATAAAATATAATTAAATAATAATTATTAATAAACAAGTTATTAATAATTAAAAATGAAATAAATTAAAAATGTTTAAATAAATAAAAGAATATATTGCAATAAAGAGAAAAATAAGAATCAATAAATATTGATTTATGAATTCGACTCCAATGCTTTATGCGTGTTGCTAACTGCATTGGAAATCATGAAAAATATATATATATAAATAATAATTATAAAAAAAATATTGATTCAATTATGACCAATGAAATAATTGGTATAATTAAATAATTATTGGAAGGGATGTTACTACCTGGTAACAGCTCTTCTGGAAATCGAAAAAGATTTCAGTTTCCTAAGTGAGCTCATTCGTCATTGACGAAATTTTAATTATTTAAAGGCAAAGTCCTTAATTTTATTAATCATTAATAATGGTGATTTAATTGTTTATAAACTGAATTATTAAAATATAATTCAGAAGTTTTTTTTAAATAATTGTTGAATTATTCAAAAGTAGTAATTCATTTAATAAATAAATAATTTTGATAAACATTCCATCGATTATCAAATCTAATTTGAATTATTTAAATATAATTCATTTAATAAATAAAATTCAATATTGATAAAATTACATCAATTATCAAGGGTTGAGAAGGAAGAATAATAAATAATAAATCAAATAAATAATTGTTGATAATAATAATAATCATCAAATAGATCAAGGTAACAATTTAATTAAATAAATAATCAATAATAAATTTAAATAATAAATTGATTGTTTAAATAAATTAAATAACAAGTGAAATCGAGAGCTAAATCATTTTATAAAGCGTTAAAAATTGTAAACCGCATTTAATTGTCTAAATCAAATTTAATTTTGTTTTGTAATAATTTTTAAATAATTGTTTTGATTTAAATAAATTTGGAAGTTGTTTTAATTTTGCTTTTATTATTTTACTAAATTAATTAAATTTTATTTTACTTAATTTTTTTATAATTTTAATTATCTCTTAGACAACGAACCGTAAGTAAGTATTTTTATTTTAATTTTATTTATAATAAACAGTCATCCTTATAGCTCCGTCCCAGTTATTTCGCTCGGCGAAGGCTAAACAGGAGCACAACTATTAATATGTGTTATTTTGACGTAACACAGACATACATTGATAAAAATACTGATTGTCGTAAAAATTCGAAGAACGCATTTGAGAAAAACTTTTTTAAGCTTATGAATAATGCTGTATTTGGGAAAACAATGAAAAATGTTAGAAAACATAAAGAAATTAGGATAGTAACAAAATGGACAGGACGTTTTGGTGCAAAATCTCTAATTTCTGAGCCTAACTTTCATATTTTAACTGTTTTTGACGAAGACATGGTAATAATTGAATTAAAAAACGGTCATGTTTATTTTACGAAGCCTATCTATATTGGATTCAGTATTGTAACAATCGGTACACCTGAATCACCACTCCACCATACTTACATTTAAGAATTTTCTTTTTCTTATTTATTAAATTAAAATCAGCTTGGGTAATTCAAAGCACACCCAACATAATAATATATTATTATGTACGAACAAATACATGTATTCACACGTATACTGTTTTGTATACATATATGTTCATCTAGCTCATTTTGGGTTTGCTATGAATTCCCATTGTAAGGGTATGTGAAAACGAATGGTCAAGTTACAAGAGTAAGAAAGATAAAAGACTAAGAGTAACAAAGTAAGAAACTATGTGTTTCTCTATGCACAGCTGCACCGCTATGGCCGGCCCTTTGCTATGAGTCCGCCGACCCAATGTTTTCCAGATGTCTGCCGCGAGTCCCTTAGATCACCGTAAAAGTCATCGTAAATGTCACATAAATTCATCAAGATAATTCCTTGATCTAGTTCGATTTAAATTTTTATGACTATGATCAACAAGTCCCACGGTACCCCATGGATCTTTTCAGTATTTTTTTTTTATCACCCAAATTTTTCCTCTCGATTTTTGTTTTTTAAAATAATTATATTTTTCTAGAGTACGTAATATATTGATCGTAAAAGTCCTCATATATTTGATATGGAGAACAAGTCTCACGGTACCCCGCGAAACCTCTCTTTTCCCTTTTCACTATATGGAAATTTTTCCCTCTTGATTTTTGTTTTTTAAAATTATTTTCTTTGAGGACATCTAAAATATTAGTAATAAATGTTATTATATATTTGTCAAAGAGACATTGTTTTAAGGTGTCCCACGGTCCACCACGGAGTTATTTTTCTATCTGCATCCGGTCGCTATCAAATTCCGTGACCCCTTGAACCTCATATTTTACTCCCAGGTGTCAAAAAAATCAAAACTTCTCTATTTTATTTTTCTTCCCTTTTTTTTAACCCACTTTTGTCTTAGAGATGTGACATCATTCAGCCCCACTTTTCTATTAAACCCTTGCTATATAAACCCATGAAAAATAATCGAAGTCAGTCATTACCGCCGCAACTAAAACCCTTGTCGGATCTATCCGCGAGTAAGATTTCAACGTTCGCTCTCGTGACGCTCTACGCCTAGGCAATCAGAGGTTCTAGACCGATAATCGGAATTAAAATTAAAAATCAAAAGTCATTGCTTCTACATCTAAATCCGCGAGTAAGACTCACTGAGTCAATTTCAAAATTCGCTCTCATGACGCTCTACGCCTAGGCAATCAGAGTTCCTAGACCGATAACCGAGTTTCGATTCTTTTATTTTAAATAACTAGTGTACGTTGAGCGTGCAAGCGCGCTCGTGAAGTACGACATTGTACAGTAAATTAAAATTTGAATAATAACAACTAAAGATTACAATAAAAAGTAATAAATTATGAGAATATTCCCTTGAAAACGAAGTTTTTAACCGATTTATTAAGTTTTGTTTCGTTTAAATACACTTGCAGTGCTGCCCAAGCTCGAACTCTTGAAAAAGCTACGTACAATTGCCCATGATTAAACACGTCTTTGGTAAGGTCAACCCCAATTTTTTCAAAAGTTTGACCTTGGGCTTTATTTATGGTCATACAAAATGCTACTTTGATTGGGAATTGTCTTCTTTTAAAAGAAAATGGATAAACGTTCTCGCAATATAATGTTATTCTATTGATGAAAACAGTGTCACCAGTTTTGTCACCCGTCAAAATTTTGCATCGTATAACATTGAGACCTAAATCTAAAATCATTAACCTTGTGCCATTACATAATCCTTCACTTAAGTTAAGATTTCTAATCAGCATTACTATTGTGTACTGTCTTAAGTGTAGTTCATACGGAGGAAAATTAGGGGGATTTAGAGTATTTAAATATTCCGGTAAAATAGCATCGTCGAAATTTCCATTATCACAATTTTCGGTACTGTCAACGGCCGCATAAATTTTCTCTATGGATATATTTAAAAGTTCAACAACTTGTTTATTTATCACATCTACATCTACATTCCGAGCCGACAAAATGACAGTTTTTGTTAATTCATCGTAACGTTTTCCTCTGATAATATTTCCGTACACATTTTCAACAATGTCATTATTTTTGGATACAAAACACGCGTCAGGAAGATCTAGATCATCATTTAAGTCATTAAGACTTCCATCACCAACGTTCAGTAAAAATTCTACGAATTCTTTTTCTTCTGGCAATGCGCGCATATTTTGGGTTAAAGAAAATTTGTGAAAATGAGCCCACAATGAACTGAATTTCATGGATAAATTAACTGTTTCGGTACGGGTAGCATGAAGTTGAACTGGAAGTAATTGTCGGAAGTCACCCCCTAAAATCATTAGTTTTCCACCAAAGGGAATATCGTTGCTCATAATGTGTCGTAAAGTACGATCTATTATTTCTAAAGCGTATCTGGGTGACATCGGGGCTTCATCCCAAATAAAAACATCTACATCTTTTAAATATTTACCTTGTGATGAATTAGGTACAATGTGTGAAGACGAATCAGAAAACATAGGAACGGGTAAGCCAAAAGTTTTATGAACTGTCTTTCTATTAGGTAAAAGAGTAGCTGCGATACCTGTATAAGCCATAGTACATACATTTTTATTCATATTCCTCATTATATGACATAATGTAGTGTAGATGAATGTTTTACCAGAACCACCAGGTCCATCTATATAAACACAATGAGGGTCATCACTTTTTTTATTATTAACTAAATTTAGAACGAAATCTACTACTTCTTTTTGATTAACATTTAATTTACAATAATATGATTGGGGTTCGTCGAATGTAGGAATTTGTAATGACTCTGCGTCTATTAAATCCTCGATTTCATTTATTTGTCGCATACTGGGATATGCTGAAAGACTATAACTTTCTCGGTGAAGCATAGTATTAATATACACGTAAGCTTTATTTTGTCCGTCTTCTGCACTTAAAAGTCTACAAAAATCTTCAGACATAGCTTCTTTAAACTCTTCCCAAAGTTCTTCTGGATGAAGGGGGTGGCAATGAATTAGTATGCGAACGAATAAACAACGTAATTGTCGTGGCATCATCCATACTACCGCTTCATTTAATGTTCGTCTCCATTCTTGATCGTCTTCAATAAGCCCGGCCGCTAAACATGCCAACATATAAGTATCGTAGACAACCCCATTTACCGTTCTTAGCTCTTCAAAACTTGTTGCACCTTTGATGTTAATCAATAACAATCTAAGATGAAATAATTCAATTTGAGAGGGACTAACAGAATACATACGACCGATAACGTTGAAGTGTCGTTTACGCGGTTGCCAACATGAAACATTCGTATCATTATTTTTTTTAAACACGTAATGATATGGAATATCACTGTAAATGTACTGCCGGGCGGACGGATCACGTTGATTTAACGAAAAGTAATCTATCAACATTGTTTGCTTCTGTAGAGCCTCTTGGATATCGTTGACGTTGCAATCATCATTGATTGTTATACTTTGTTGATTTGGTAAATGGACAGGTAAGCGTGTAATGGAGTGACTTTTATTTTGTAAAGGCTTAGACAAAATTCGCCAAACGCCTTCAACAGGGCCAACATAGCGAGCATCAACAAAGTCTCGTGCTTCATCATGATTAATTACATTAACACTCGAATCATGAGATGTTTGGTTTTGATTAATTAACGGTTCAGTTCTAGCATTCGGTATATTTCTATTTATTGTTATTCCTGCCTTGTCATGGCCTTTATATACGTATTTATATAAATATTTGACTGCCCTTATAGAAGAAACAACTTCTGCGTTGATGTGACAATCAAAAGTTTCTAATAACTTCGGATTGTATGGGACCACATGGCGATTATCGAAAGTGTCATCGTTTCGTGAGAACGTTCTTCCTTCGTCTCGTCAACGGTAAAAAGGATATCCATTTTCATCCATTGTTGTTTCATTACGAAAACTTTTCGGGAATTTTTTTGAGCACGACCCGTTAACTAAACACCAATTTCCACAAGGACCATGAAGCATGTTTCTTGTAACGATATCATGCAACGTAGGATTACTTGTTTGATCTGGGATTTCTGCAGATATAAATTTATCGACATCATCGGGAGTTGTTATTTTAGAACCGTTTTTTAATGTTATTAACATATGTAAATGTGGCAATGCCCGTTTTTGAGATTCGATAACCCAGTTGTAAGCAATAACTTCACCAAAAAGATTTTGTTTCACAATCATCTGAATCAAAACATCTTTTTTTATATCAAATACACGTGCAACTAAATCAGGTCTATCCGAAGCTCTTTGTCCTGGCAATAAATTATCAGTAATTTCACGCCATTTCGGATTGCATGTCATAGTCACGAACAAATCTGGCTTACGAAATTTACGCACAATGGACATAGCATCTTGATAATGCTGCAACATATTACGTGGTGAACCACAGAAGCTCGATGGTAAAATAAAAATTTTACCTATATTGGAATTTGTATTATCATTATAGACTCGTGATTGTAAATGATCTAATAAGCCTTGATACGATCCGGCCCGTAAGTTTTTTTGATTAAATTTACAATAATTTAATCTATCTTTCTCTATCTTAACATAACTATCGACTATCCATTGTTGAGATAAACGTCGTCCCGTTAAAAAAACATTAAAGTTATTTCGAATAGCTAATCTGTACTTATAATAATCTGCACGCGTTACTCTTCGATTGGTTTTACGTGCGTATGGTATAAATTGATGCCATCCTTGATTACCATAAGGATAAAATAAAGGATAAACCCAGGGTTCAGTGTTAGGGTCCATAGTACTTAAATACTGAAATGATTTTGATGTTTTATTTTGAATTGTAACGTAAGACTCAGGAATTTCACCATCCGCATTCGTAGAGAAAACTGCGGCAACTTCATTCACTCTCTGATAATTGTACCGTCTAATATCCATACCCGGTTTGAATGTAAAAATTAAATTCAACTCATGTTCAACGGTGTCGCCGTTTGGATTAATTATTGATTGATCTTTTAGTACATCCTTCATCATTTGGTAGGATTTAGCGAAAACGTTATGTTGACGAATTGTCATATCGATAGTTTGTAAGAGGCCTCTGTCACAATCTACATTTCTTTGGGACCGATATTCTACAGCTTCCGTTGAATCCACAATAAATAACTGTCCATAGCTTGGTGATTCAGTTAAAGATGGATATAATGAAGTATTGATTTGATAATATACTTGTCCTTGAATTTTGAAACAATATGGACCCCGTCTTTGAGAAGATAAATCAACCAAGTTAGCATTAAACGAAGCGAATGAAAACGAACTATTAAAATTACGAATACGATCGAAAAAGTTTTTCGACTTTTCGTGAGTACCTTCGAATAAGGCTTTCAACAATGTCGGAAATTCTGGTAAAGGCTCTAACGCTACTTCACCATGACGACAACAGTCATTAAATGAATTAGCTTTGTTTGCCACTACTTCAGCAGCAAAATGTTTTGCATTACAATGTTTACAGTTTACGTTCATTTCACCTATGTAGTTTTCTCGAATAGTATCTATAATTTTAATGTTATTGATATTTAATCGACGCAGAGGGTCATTTTGAATCGAAGGTTCACTACTTGATTCCACTCTGTTCCAAGATTCATCTGTTACTCTACTATAATTATGTTCGGAGCACCAACTCTGCGATACAGTTGACCTAATCGGTACTGTTTTACTATAATTATGTTCAAAGTGCCGATCCTGAGATGCGGTTGATAGTGATGGTATTGGATTATTGGACGTAGAAGGCATGTCAAAAACATCATATATAGAACTATTTTCATTGATATTTAATAGCGTATCTGTAATATTTAACGAACACGAATTGTTAGACGTAATTGCATTATGTTCACCTTGTTCATATAGTGTGTTATTTGTCATCATTCGACTTCGACGTCGTAGCTCATTTTGCTTATCACGTCGTACTTTTTTGATTTCCTCTTCTTCGGCTGATGTTCGCTCAATTTTCCTACGACCCATTATCAATCTATTACTTAATATTTACAATGAAATACAATAAACGAAACTGCTTACACAAAAAACAATTCTATTAAAAATTAATTATGTAAATAGGTGAATAAAAAAAGAGTTTATTATAAAATAATATATTTAATTAATATTTCATATTACAAATCAAACATTGAATTGAATTATAAGTAATTAAAATTGATAATTTATGAGGATAATATGCAAAATATAATCGCAATCCGTACAAAATGAAGATGTAATTTAAATTTGAAATATGTTGAAGATATATTACAAATATAAAATATCTTAGCTTTTCAATATAAATTATAATAGTTTAAAAATTAAAAAATTAACGATGGTGATACAAGTTTGTTCAGTAGTATTTTTAATTCTAATTTTGTTCAAATTATTATTTTGTTTTTCACAGTACAAATAGTTAATGCTTGTTTTTATAATTCATCATGTAATTTAATTGTTGTTTGTTATTGTTTTTGTGTGTAGTTATAAGGTATAAGATTTATTTTCGTTTATATTTAAGTCAAATGAATATTTGTCTGGTTTATGCTTTATGTTATTCTTTAATCGTTATTGGTGAACTTATTATATAATATTTTTTTGTTATGATTTGTTCAAGTTTTTAGTTATTTTAAGTCATTTTATCTGTTTTTTATATCATTTATTCTTATCAGGTTCACAATTTTTAGCAATTCGATTTTTTATAACTTGTTTTTCTTAATATTCGTTTGTAATCATTCAATGTAAAATTTCAATCTTTTATTATTGTAGATATTATGTTATAAGCAGTTAGTTTATTTTATTCTTAAAAGCCGCATATGTTTTATTCAATTCGAATTCGCACTGGATATACCTGAAAAAAAAAAAAAACTTTAATTAGAATGACAAAAATAATGGTGAGAAAAGAAAAAACATCGGTAATATCGACATAGTTGGGAACACAATTGCGAGGCTCGAACACGGTTTATGTTGGTGTATCACGGTCAAATATATCATGACATTTTATCTTTCATCTTTTAAACATTTCGTTATAAATGTTGAATAAACATAAATTTAGTTATATTAATTTTAATTTTTTTTTTTTTTTTTTTATTTTAGTCAAATCATTTGAAGACAATTAATTTTTCAACTGCCCTCCTAATTATGTTCTTGTGATCAATCTTTTGTACAGTTAATTACTTTCATTACGGTCACCTACACTTTTAAGTTAAAAAATTTTTGAATTAAAGTACTTTTATTTTAATTCCCTTGTACTAATGACAAAATAAGCTATAATATAATAAAAACAATTAACATTCAATACATGTATGTGCAGTTAACATTGATAACAATTAGTTATTTATGAATTATTTTTAACAGAATTTTTCAAGTATTGTGGTAAATTAAAATTTTTAATTTTTCATTGAATCATCGTCAAATAGACAATTAAGGAACTATATTTAGACAAAAAATAGCATAAACTATCATTTCTATACTGCTAATGACAATTACCATGCGATTCAACAATGAATTGAAAATGTTTTTGCTTTAAATTATAAACAATTAAAAATATATATATTTTTACTTTTTATGCAAATTTAATTTTTTTTTGTATTTACACCCAAGCCAATAGAAAATTTCATGTTCATTGTTTTTATTTTTTCATATTATTTGGAGTCATTGTGATATAACGCTTAAAAAAAGAAAACTGTAATAGAATATTAGAGTTCAAATTATTTATTCGATGACTGTATAGCAATGAAAGTAAATAACTGAAGAAGTTAGAAAATGATAATGAGATAAAAGTGACCCAAATTTATTTTCTGATAACGTTTTCTGAAAAAGTAGAATATTACGAATTCATCAACTTTATGGGTTGAAAAAATTTGATTAATCACTTATAGACCCCGAATTGTTCCAGTTCAATAAAATTATTATAGAAACGAATTGCACAATATTAATTCATTATACACATATTCCATATGACTTATAAAGATACTTACGTATAATCGAAAAGGATCTTCATCAATAGCCGAGCTAGTATCGTTTTTACACGATTCGTTTCTCAAAACACAGCTATTGTATATCAAAATTATTACAACGGTTATTGATGATAAAAATAATTTTATCACCGTTAGCGATGTTCTTAAATGACAAATAATGTTTTTGTCAAGTATTATGCGATATAAATAATGATAATGTACTATTATTAGTATCAAAGTATATTTCCGATATAAATATCAGTAAATTTTTGTTTAATTTTAAGGCTAAATTATTCACGTTAATATAAGTTTATTATTATAGTTAACTTTCCACAGCCTAAAATATATCTCCAATAACCGCTTCGACTACTTATCAGACAGGCACTTAACAGACGTTGATAATATAAGTTTATTATTATAGATAACTTTCCACATCCTCAAATATATCTCCAATAACCACTTCGACTACTTATCAGACAGGCACTTAACAGACGTTGATAAAAGTCAGAAAGCTGAAAAACAAAAACTGACGTAAATTTGCCATCAATTGGAAAGAAATTAAACACAGATACTATTGATTTCATTTGTTAGAAATTCAAGACTGCGATTGGACGTTAAAACAAAAGTAAACTTTTAGAGTGAACGAATAGGGTAGGTGTCTTTCACGCATATCTCGTTTACCCATATGTATCAATTACCCATATCCCGATGATACATATTCCAATTATCCAAATTCTTATTACACATATATTTGATTACACATATGTTCAATTATTCATATCCAAATGATACATATATAATTTATTTTTCACCGGAAATTTATTAATTTGAGTTATTAACCGCAATTTATAAAAATGTATTTTCTTTTCATTTTTGTAGGTGGAGCCACAATATTTAAATTAATTTGAATTTTAAACAACCATATAAAAAAAAGCAGGAAAAATATGGGTGTGAATGTAGAAGACATCAGTCAAATTTAAGATTATAAATAAATATATATATAAATATAAATGTATATATAAATATAAATAATAATATATAAATATGAATATAAATAAAAAAATTCACTTATTAGTTTCAAAATTATTTTTAATTTTATTTTTTTCAGCTATTAAATCTATTGATTTATTTTAAATTTGTCTAATGTCTTCTACATTCACGCTCATAATTAAACTTATGTATTTAAAACGTAATTATTTTTAAAAAATAAAAATTTTTTAAATAACAAAATATTAATCATGTAAAAAGTATTTTTCATTAAATTTTTATTCAGTTAAATACTTTTTTTTTTATTGCACAATTAAGTATTAAAAAATAATTAATAATGAAAATAAAATAAATTATTTTGATACTTCTAAAAACAATTAAAAAGAAAAAAATTAAGATTTTAAATTCGTTACGTTAACGTGAATAATTGGTGGGGAAAGTAAAAATTTTATGCCACAAGAAATCATTTTTTTATTTATAATCAGACAAAAAACACAATATATATTTTTTTACCTTCTCCATAGATTTATACACTTTCACTAATCTATATAATAAGTTGATTTAACAATGAAAATTATTTATTATTTAAATAAAAATTTTTTATTTAAAATTAGTTATATTTAAAATGCTTGTTCATTTCCATGCTTCTTTTGATGTGGTTAAGTTCAAATTAATTTAAATATTGTGGCTCTACCTACAGAAATGGCAAGAAAATACATTTTTATAAATTACGGTTAATAATCCAAATTGATGAATCACCCATGAACCACAAACTATATATGTATCATCGGGATATGTATCATTGAACATATGTGTAATCAAATATATGTGTAATAAGAATTTGGATAATTGGAATATGCGTCATCGGGATATGGGTAGTTGATACACATGGGTAAACGGGATATGCGTAAAAGACACCTACCCAACGAATATAAGGAGTGCAATCTTTTATGAGCATAAAAGTATAATGCCAATCTGGTACGCAAATGCAGCCTTTTTTCAAATTTCCCCCAAGGAATTGACGATTTGTAGCGCTATCCTTATTTGCGTTTCTAAATATAGTAAAAATAGCTTCTCTTTAAAAATTTAAATACGACGCATGTGCTGTTCCATCCTCATGAATGTTGCGTATATGGCCGAGTTCGTCAGCTCCTCCTACATGAAGAAATTTATCATTTTCATGAAACGCATGCGCAAACTGCACCTTCCGGCTGCTTACTGCGAACGTGCTATTACCACTCAGCTGAAAAGTACAATGTGCACATGCGCTTCCATTAAAATGGAAAATAACTGATGTAAAGTAGCAAATAAAAAAAAATGTAATTCATAATGTGTCAAAATGTAGAGGGGAAGTAGGTACTTACTGAACGTGTAATTATCGGTAGACCTCTAAAAAATAACCTATAATAACAAATTTCAAAGCAAAATAAAACAAATAATAATAATTGATTTTATAATAATTTATAGGAAGGAACAGAAGTCGAAACGACTTAGAGAAAATTAATTGCATTTGCATATATTTTTTTTTATTCATTGACTTATTGCGTGTCATTTAACAAAAGTATCAATTAAATTTTAACATCATTTAACATTACATACAATGAGTGTTAATGTAGCGGACATCAGACAAATTTAAAATTATTAATAAATAGAGTAAATAATTTAAAAGATAATAATTTGAAAAAATGCAGTCTTTAATTTCAAAATTTTTTAAATGTGCATTTTTAAAAATTTTATTATTATAAATTATTTACTCCATTTATTAATAATTTTAAATTTGTCTGATGTCTGCTACATTCACAATCATTACATATAACTACTACAGTTATGACAATTACAAGTAGATAAAATCTTTAAAAGAATTACAGTAACAGTCATTGACATATCTTCAACACGTTTTTAGACACTCGGTGTCTTTCATTAACAATCGAATCACATAATTTGCTTAAAATTTAATTAATGATTAATACATCACATAAGTAAAATTAATTGTAACTTACTGGCTAAAACCTTACAAACATTTTACAGAGCAATAATCAGGTCACAATTCTCTTAATCTAACAGTATTAATCTTGTGAATATGTAATAAATACGGATTGATTGCATCGACACTTTTAAGTTTAATTTTTACGTGCATAAAAATAAAATAAGATTAAATAGCAGTTTTTCTTTTTTGGATATGACTAATGATGCAATAGTAGTAATGAATTAAGAGAAGCTTAGAATAAAAGTAAATGTTACCACGTACACAGAAATAAGGATTTCTTGATGTAAGAAATTTATGCTGTTAGGAAATTTTAACTGACCTCAAGAAACTTTTACTATTACGATGTAAAAATACATAATCTTAAAGCGAGAAAAAATTTTGTTTTTAACAAGAAAAACTGTTTTTAGCTAAGAAATTTTTTTAGTCTTGAAATTTTATTTTTTTTCGAAATTTATGTTGTAAAAAATTCCTTGTGCCAAGAAATCGCTTCTTTCTGTGTATAGATATATTCAAGTACCACTTACTGACTGGGGCTTACGTCACTATCTTAGAAATAATAATTACTGACTAATCAGGTCATATTTTATAATTATTCTATAAAACTCAGTCTCATTATATGAATCACTGTCTTAAATGTACAGTCAATGAAGTTGTTATTGAATATATTATCGAAGTTGTAGCAAAGGGTAAAAATAATAAACTGATAATCTTCATATTAATTAAAATGATTTGACAATTGATCAATAAAAAATAACTGTTATTAATAAAATTAAACTGAAGATAAATTTTTCGACTGCAAATCAAATGTTTAGAAAAATATAAGAAACTGAAGTGATCACGAAAACTTAAGATGAATTCAAATTTTGACGTAAATGAAGTTAATTAATATGAAGATTATCGTTTTTTAAGAAAAGTAATTAAATTTAAAAAAAAACAAAGATTGAATATCTCAAATTGCGACATTTCAAGAAGTAAAATTTACTTGAACGTGAATGAGATGGGTGATGTTTACTTGTCAAAAGGAGATCTTTTATTTGGTAACTGTCCAGCAAATCCTTCGTGCTTCCGCTTCGGTGTTTGGAAGCCAATGATACGCAGCTGATTATCCAACAATGCTGCCTTGTCCTCATCCAGAGTGGTGTTCTCGTTTGTTTGGATTACAAACTGCGGAGCACCATCTATATTTAAATAGAAAAAGAGAAAATTACAATTGTATGCTGTCAAGAATATTGAAATAGATAAACAACACTATTAATAATATTTACCATAATTTACAAAAAGTTGCCCTAGTAGTCGTAGAAAACTACCTTTTTGAAACACCTTCTTATCATCATACCGAAGAATTTTAACTGGCAGCTTGTAATTATCTTTGACGATCACACCTGCCCCATAACTACCGCCATATGCAGACATTTTCAAAAAGGGCTGCTTAAGATAACCTTCGACATCTGAAACAATTAAAAGAACGAAAATTAAAACGAAACTGAAGTTAGCCGAAGTCTAATAATTTTTGGATTATTTTTTAAACGATAAGTTATAAAAAACACAGTTGCAAGTTAACGCTTGAAGGAGACGGTTGTGCCGTAGCGGTTCAGCGAGTATTCTTAAGTGTTGGCAATTAACATAAACTACTTCATAGTGAGTCACTACAGTTATTGTTCATAAAAATATTTAACAGTGCGCAGTGATTGTGTACCCCTAGTGTCTGTAAAACACCCAACTATAGGGATACTTCTTTGACTACAGAGAAGCCCCACAATTATAATGTCGTCCCCAAACAGAAGTTTAGCTAATGTCACTAACACCGTTGTGTTTCCTACTAAGGAACAAGCCATCGTAATTGACGCAATCGAAAATGTACCAATTGACGAGTATGCCAGAGCTATAGGTAACAAAGTTGGTGCAACGGAAGTACGCTTCATCTCCAGAATATCACGTGATCGTGTTTGCATCTATGTATCGAGCAAAGAATTAGCCGATAAGCTCATCGAAAAACACAAGCATGTAATTATCGCTGGTACCAGTCTTACAATAAGCCCCATGTTTACACGGAATAAGAGGATTAATCCTATTTCTAATATTTCCTTCTTAAGAGCTGGTATCGACAAAAAAGACTATGCTCACTGTTATAGCTTCAGGCGTCAAATGTTCATTACACCGGAAGAAATGGAAGCAATGCCTGGTAAAATCCCAATTACATACGACGGTGTCACCAACTGGATATATTTATCCAACGATACAATGAAATGTTTCATATGTAAAAAAGAAGGCCACCAAGCCAAAAATTGTCCCTACGACAAAGACACCGCAACGGGCGTCACAAGCGATATCTCGAACCAAAAACTACAATCACATCAAGATCCTAAATCAATTTTGCCCATCAGCATATCAAGTACTTCTGCTACCAACGACAAGTTCTCTATGCCTCCCCCACCAATTGCTACCGACGATAATTCAAGTAACCAAACGAAGAACCTACAAAGCAAGCGCGCTCTCTCAGACTCAAACAGCACCATTACTACAAAGTCATCCACAAACACCCCCACTACTACTATTACCGATGAAACTAAATTCAGACAAGAAATTCAACACAAGGCAACAAAAAAAGCTAAAGTGGATAGTGAAAAAAGTAAGACTTTGTACATCCCGGAAATTGAACGTGAAATGCTAAACAACAAAAATAAATATCCACTCACATACCTTCAGTTAATCAACTTCCTCGAAAAAGCACTCAGCAATTCAAATCCCAAGATCATCGCAAATGAATTCACTGACAACCCGATGGACATTATCAACATGCTCACACAACTACGCCCGTTACTTATCCCAAGAGGGCTAAAAAATCGGTTTAGTAGATTAATAAAAAAACTATGTAACCAAGAAAGCACAGGTTCCGAGATATCACAAGACTCATATACTTCTGATTCCAGTATGGACCTTGAAGAAATTTAATCACTCAAATCACAACATGGCTCCTCAATCTCAATCCTCAACACTCAACATCTCTTACAGTTTAATACAATGGAACACAAATGGCTTCTATGCTAGATTCGAACACATAAAGTTATTAATAAACAACTACTTACCAACAATACTATGTGTACAAGAAACTAACTTCAAGACCAACCAATCTGCCTCGTTGAAAGATTTCAAATGTTACCAAAAAAATAGAGCTGATTATGCACATGCTAGTGGAGGTGTAGCAATTTTTGTCAGCGAAAGTCTACAAGCCAGCGAAGTTCCAATCATTTCACCCCTTGAAGTCGTAGCAATCAACACTAAATTACCACACAGAATGTGCATTTGCAATATCTACCTACCAAACAGCCAAGACATTAATATAGACGAAATACTAAACATCATCAAGCAACTGCCCAAACCACTCATGTTAGTTGGTGATTTCAACAGCCACAATCACTTATGGGGATCTTCATACACTGACCCTAGAGGCACAGCTATCGAACAAATCTTAGAAGAGCCAGAAATTATACTGTTAAACGATGGTAGATCAACGCACTTTTCTGCAAGGTCTGGCAATGAAACAGTCATAGACCTCACCTTTTGTAGTAACAACATTGCCAGTAAGCTACATTGGAATCCTCTAAAAGATTTGTATGACAGCGATCATTACCCCATTCTGATTGAAATTGAAACTAACTTAAACACTCACGAAACCCCGCACAAAACAACCAAATGGCAGTACAATCGAGCAGATTGGAAGGCATATGCCATTCATGCAGGAACGCTAATCAGTAAACTCCCGCAAATAAATCCCGACAAGTCAATAGATTATGTTATGGAAAAATTCACAGATGCACTAAGTCAAGCTGCAGATTCGAGTATCCCCAAACACGAAATAAAATCGAAGTGTAAATGGAAAAAAGTACCTTGGTGGAACAACGAATGTGAACAGGATATAAAAAACAAAAAAAAAGCTTTCAATAGATACAAAAAACATAGTACAGATATCAATAAAATTATCTATAATCAAGCAAGAGCCAAGGCCAGGCGTACTATCAAAGACAGCTACAAAAAATCATGGCAAAATCTTCTTCAATCTTTTAACTATCACACGTCCACCGAAACCATCTGGAAATTCATAAAAAGGTATCAAGGTAAACAGTCTTCCTGGACTCCCAAATTTTTAATTGATCACGACGGAACCTCATCTGCAGCACCAATCGATATGGCTAATATGTTAGCCAAAACGTTTGCTAAAAATTCAAGTAACAGCAACTATAGTCAAGAGGCTCTTGATTATAAACAAAAATTTGAAAAATATAACAATACAAATATACCCGAATTCACCAAAGAAGTTAACCCTACTAGCCCAACAGCAATCCTTAACGTACCCTTCACCATGATGGAACTAAATGCAGCACTGAATGCCAGTAAGAACTCAAGCCCAGGACCCGACAACATACCAGTAATCCTAATCAAGAACCTAGCTAAATCTAGCCTGGACTACCTACTACAGCTGTACAATTATATTTGGGCTCACCATTTATACCCAAAAACTTGGAAATATGCTATAGTCATCCCTCTTGCAAAACCTAAAAAAGATCAGTCAATCGCATCTAACTACCGACCAATATCATTGACATGTAATTTATGCAAATTATTGGAAAAATGATTAACCGTAGACTGATCTGGTACCTAGAAACACATCAATGGCTTGCACCTACGCAGTTTGGATTTAGACAGTTTAGGTCAACAGCCGATCATTTAAATACGGTGCAAACGGATATTAGTGAAGCACTCGCAACCGGTCTACAATGTACAATTCTCTCTCTTGACTTAGAGAAAGCCTATGATACAGTTTGGAGATATCGCATAATAGACATCCTAGCAAATAAACTCATGATTCAAGGTCACTTGCTACACTTTGCATATAACTTCATCTGCAGCCGCAAGATTTGAGTCCGAATTGGTAACTGCTTATCAGGAGTCGAAGAGATAGAAAACGGTGTGCCACAGGGCTCGGTACTGAGCTCAACTCTATTTCTTATAGCCATAAATGATATGATGGCTGTTATTCCCAAACCGATCAAGGTCAGAGCATTCGCAGATGACACATCACTGGTGTGTACCGGAAAAGCAACTACGACCATTAAAATCCTTCAGGAAGCGCTAAACAAACTACTGAATTTCTGTACAGCATCTGGCTTTAAAATCTCTGCCCCTAAAACCGAATATATAATAATTTCAAAGAAGAGATTCGAAACCACTGAAAAATTATATCTAAATAAGATTGAAATAGGCAGGAAAAAAGAAATAAAAATCCTTGGTCTCACATTCGACAGCAAACTAACATGGAAACCGCATATAAAAAACTTGGTAGTCCAATGCAAAAAACGTATAAACATCATGAAAGTCCTCTGTGCAAATAATAGAGGAGCCAACAGAGACATTCTAATGAACACCTACAAAGCAATCGTCAGAGCAAAAATCGACTATGGCGCCACGGTATACAGCTCAGCGGTAAAAAGTACACTACAACTATCAGATCCGGTACAAACCACCGCTATAAGACTAGCCATCGGGGCATTTCGGAGCAGCCCAAGACTAAGCATCTTAGCAGAAGGTATGGAACCTCCACTCGACTTGAGAAGAACCGCCCTCCAATTAAAATATGCAGCATCAAGCATATGTCTAACCAACAACCCCTTGCAAGAGACTACATCTTTGTCCACTGCGACTGAAAAAGTCTACGCCAAACACCTACAGATACCTAAACCCATTCAATACAGAGTAAAAAATATCCGACAGGATCCACTGCTAAGCAAAAGTCTAATCTTACCGAGACAAACTCACCCCTTACCTCCCTGGGAAAAACTTGAATTCACCATCGACTACTTTATACACAATGAAACATACGGTAAAGACAATATTCCTAACATTATGTACACCAACCTTTTTAACGAGCTATCTAACAACTATAAAGACCATGTGCACATATATACCGACGGCTCCGTATACAACAACAAGAAAGGGTGTGCAATAGTACACGATGACACTGAAATATTATTTAAACTACCTGATTCGTTCACTATTTTCTCATGTGAGGCCTTTGCCATTGATAAAGCCATAGATACCGCATCAGAACTCCAACAACCCAAGATAATAATTTTCTCAGACTCTAAAGCCACACTTGACGCAGTGGGCAACAAACATAACAAGAACACAAGAATACAGTTGATCCAACAGAAGTTACAAAATGCAATTAAAATAGGTACAGAAATAGTTCTAGCATGGGTACCGGCCCACCAAGGTATCACCGGTAACGAAAAAGCAGACAAAGCAGCAAAAAAATCCGTCACTGAAGGTCAGGACTACACTCAAGTCCCAACAACCGTAGAAGACTACAAAAAACTAATCGATCAGTATACTAAAATCAAATGGAACATACGATGGACCAATTCACAATCAGCACTTCATCTAACCAGGAAAAACATCTGGGAAATAGCTCCAAACCTTACTGACCGAAGGCTCCAATGCATCGTAACTAGGCTGCGGATAGGACATACAAAAATGACACATGGTCACCTGTTTTCCAAGACGCCCATCAACACTTGCCCCCACTGCAGAATACCCATAACGGTTGAGCATCTACTCGTGGATTGTGTCAATAATACATACAAAAAAAGTAACCTACCGACTAACCTTAGAGAGTGTCTAAACAACCTGGAGAATATACACAAGATCATCAAACTGCTAAAAGACACGGAACTGTTAACCAACATCTAATGTTTCTCCTATCTATGTGTAATTTTTGTAATCTCAAAACCTAATGTATATTATTGGGGTCGCTAATGACCCAGCTGTCGATGCGACCTTAAATAAACATAAATAAAAAAAAAAAAAAAAGTTATAAAAAAAAAAATTTGAAAAAATTGCACCTATAGAATTTTTGATTTTGTACATGCGCATATCTTTAGTTTTTATTTTTTTAAAAATTAAATTGTTGAAAAAAAAACCAAAAATTTTCAATAGGCTGCTAACTTCAAGATCATAATAAATTAAATGATAAATTAAATCAATGTTATTATTATTAAATTGAATTAATGTAATTACTTACAAATCATTCCACCTGCATCCATGACGTCTTCAATTTTAACTTCAGGAATGTCAGTGGGGGCAACTGTCATATCTTCAAATTTCTGGTCCTCGATGATAATGACCGTTCCTGGCAAGACAACGATTTCTACATGAACCGTCGATTCGTTTTGATTCTTGTACCATGGGTTGGGCAGAGTTGAGCGTCCTCGTGTGAGCGTTATAACCTATGAATATAAAATCAAAAAAATTATATAAGAATAATAATAAAATTAAACATTACAATGTATAAAAATGTAAAAACTTTATATTTACGGTACGATCTTGAAGTAATGGAGAGTATTTGATTGCTAACTCTCCCCAAAACAAAACACGCACTCTTGAATTGCTACCATTGTTGATCACCACCTTGAGTAGTGATGACGCCTTTTTTTGATTGACCGGACCGGTATTAACCGTCCTCATACCCTCAATTAAGTCGACGTATCCACGAAGTTCACTGAAATAACAATAAAGATGAATAAAAGCAAACGATTAAAATTTATAACCCTCAATTAATTACAGGCTAATTGATATTTTAAAATGTAACTAATAATTTTAAATAGAATCAAAAAATACTCACATGCTTTCATCCCCAGAAATCCATGCATTTATTTCAGCATCCAATGTAAAAGATGCTAACAACGATTCACAAGTCATGATAAGATTTTAAGTACAGCAATGAATGTTTCAGAGAAGCGACTGATCACAACGAAGGTTGACGAACGAAAGAACGACTTGGTCAAATATTTTTAAGACCACAAACTATAATTGATGTCTCTCGGACGCTATCGCTAGAAGTCTCTGTATGACGTTATTATACCGCCACCTCGGCCCCTATTACAATTGAAGCCCGTTGAGTACCCGCTTTATGGTGTGTTTGGATCCTTCACCCAACGCACTGGGATGCCTGCTATATACGCGGGAAAATTTGAATTTATAATTAAATTAGTATAAAAAAAATTAATAACCAATAAAAAAAGTCTATGAATTATCAAGTATACTGATGATAAAAGTGAAAAATTTGAATGAACATATCTTAATATCCTAATTATAAATAATCTTTGGAAATAGTATTTATTTATTTATTTATTTATCAACTTATTTACAAATAATGTTTTAGAATACAAATTTATATAATAATCAATTCTTTGTCAATAAATATAAATAACAAACAAATCGATTATTGATTAATAAAAAATCCTTATAAAAAAATTCAGATGAAATATATGTAAAGCCAAACTATTCCTAACGTGATTGTTCAATAGCAAAAAAATTATGCAAACGACATGAAAATATACATTTAAAATAATTACATGATAAACAACACACATAAGCTTGCGCGCGAAACATGTATGCTAGTAGAAATAAAATTCGATTATATCATGCTTTCTATCTGCAGTAAATATGCATGTATAAATTTTGTGTACGTGCAGCTTGATAAAATTGATTTTTCTTTATTTATGATTCTTATTAATTAATAATTGACTTTTTCTGATATTTATATTGATGATTTATTTTATAAAGGTTATTCATAACTGAGATACTAAAATCTGTTTACTTGAGTTGTACTCTAATTAGCAGACTTATTGATTTAAAAATTATTTTTTTATTGGTTATTCATTTATTTATTACATATTTAATTATGAATTAAAATTTTCCCGGATATATAGCAGGCACCCCAGTGCGCCGGGCGAAGCATCAGAACCCAAGAGGGGGCGGGTCGTTATCGGACGCACGCTTAACGGATGTTAACTGTACTTCGAAAGACTTAGGGTGCGTTCCACCTGACGTTCACAACGCCACGCTCATGTGTATTTAGATAGAATTTTGAGGCGTTTTGAGCGTTGTGGACGCTTAGTGGAACGCACCCTTAACATATTATTTTGATAACACATAAATATACATAAATATAATATAGTATCTGTTCATGATATATTATTCTGTCGTTTATGTATACTATATGCTGTGTCTAACCAATCACGTTACGAATAGTTTGGCCCACATACATTTCATCTAAATTTTATTATAGGATAATTTCGCGACTTAAAATTTTATTTTTAAAACCTTTCCTCGTGAGGTCCTTCGCCTAGGCATCTGGACTCCTAGGTTGGATACCTAAGATAAAATCTTTTGAGTTCGCGTTAGAATTAACTAAACTCCCTCACGTGACGTCCACCGCCTAGGTAATCGGAGTCCTTGTTCGGGAATAGTTTATCCTCTTAATAAAACCCTTAAAATTAAATATATATATTTATATATATCATCATAAATTCACTCGACAGCAAAGCCGGCCTTTTGGTTCAGCGTGCAGTGCGTTCGTGTGAATAGATTCAACCAGTGAATCTCAATTAAAAACTATCATAAAATATTGTAAACTCCTGTGTACACAAATTCAAACTGGTGAATTTGGAGTGAGTGTGTGTGCAGGTATATCAACCCTTCTGGGTAAGTCTAAAGTTATAATATTTACATGTAAGATTCAACCTGTCAATATACTACACATGTTTTTCTTTTTAGACATTCGTCTTTTCATTTACTGTCCTTTTTCTCCAGCATTCAAGTGCTAGTAATTTAAGTCATAGTAAACCCTAAGTAAGACGGAGAAGGAACACGGTCTTCTCGAGGGCCCATATTCATCGACCCAATATCCCTCTCGCTCAAAAATCCCGGACCTACCCTAACGCCACGCAGGTCATTGAACGGGACGGTCTATAGTACATCCGCTCGGTACGAGTAGACAAATAAGTTATAAAACGATAAGAAATTAAAACATTCTTATATCAGCCACGTGACGCCAATTCCTTGGTTGGATGACAGAATATAATTTCATATTATAACTTATAATTTAATGATCGGTACCTAATCATCCATAAGTTCTCACACTAACCACGTGACGGTTCAATCGAACTCCTTGGCTGAGTTATAGAACGAGATAATTCGGTATTCCGATATTAAATAATTAACAATATAACCCTTTCGCCCGTCGCCTTCACTCACTCCGATCGTGACAGTATACTTGACTTAGCTAAGACATTCATCTATGATTTCCATTATAATTATATAAAGAAAAATTTTCATAATGAGACCTTAATATTAATGTATACAGATACTGATAGTCTCATTTATCATTTTACAGTACCTAATATCTACGAAATTATTAAACGCGACATTCATAAATTTGATACATCTGATTATTCTCCAAATAATGAATATAATATTCTATTAAAAAATAAAAAAGTAATAGGTCTTATGAAAGATGAAAATAATGGTAAAATTATGGAGGAATATATAGGTTTAAGAGAAAAGCTTTATACATATAGAAAAAATAAAGATAATGGCGTTTATAACGTTCCTTACTATTCGTCACAACCCACGGTGGAGTGTGGGGTGTGCAGAATAGCCGTTATGGCCCACCGATGGTGAAACTGAAAATAAAATAATAAACAAAACCAAAAAATCCTTTGGAGATGCTCACGATCCCAATAGATACACAGCTCTTCTCAGGCTGGGTTAGACAACCGAATTGGGCGCCAGTTCGTGTACCCCACGAACAAAATAACAAATTAACAATAAATAAAAAATGAAATGAAAATGAAATAATAAAATAAACAGAAAGCAGTTTCAGGTATTGGAAAAGGAAAGCAAGAAAGAGATAGTTTGCAATAGATAGATAATCAAATTTAAATAAATCCCGGGTTGGTAGCCATTTACCCGATATATTTAATTTAATAAAGAAATTTGTTTCGACGGATATTAACAATAATAAAAAATATAAATAATAATATTTCACTTCACAATATAAATTGTTGACCCACGGTCAAAGTAACGCAAAAACAATAAAACAATATTCGGCTTGCTATCACACGCACGTGATAACAAAAAAATAAATAATTATAGATAATAAGTATGACGCGCACACATACAATTTTCTCAAATATTAATTATATAATACACAAAAATAATAATAACAATTTAATTACGTATAACTATTTATTACCAAAAATAATGGTTAATAAAGCTGATAAATAGTTATACCAAATAATCACGTACCTGTGAATAATCACAACTAATACTTAATTATTCACCGCAAATTTAATATCCAAAAACCACTGGTGATATTTAAATAATTGTAAAATAATTTCCAAATGGTGAATTCTGATCACAACAAAAATACAAATGGGTATATATTTACCGCAAATAATAAATAATATAAATTATAATTACCAAAAATATTATTTTCGCATTGAATCAGCGTATTTCCAATAATACTTAATTATTCGTAAATATATACCGCATTTAAAAAAAAATACGTCCCAATAACAGTACAATAATAAATAATATGACGTAAATGTTAATAATTAATTACCGGCAAAACATATGAGCGGTCACCCATAATTGGTTAACCAATAATAAACAATAATTGTAAATAGCAGTAATTATTTACCGTCAATCTTATACACGGTCACCACTAATTACCATCCAATATAAGATACTACTTGAAAATATCAATAATCATTTACCGTTAATCCACTCAAACGGCCGCCAATAATTATTAAAAATGTAAAATAATACTAGTAAATATTAATAATTATTTACCGTCAATCGCATACACGGTCACCAATAATTATTAATAGAAAAATCATAAATTTAACTTCCACGTTTTGGATTCAAGCTTTGTCGCCGGGACAAATAAGCACGCAACTATATATATATATATATATATATATATATATATATATATATATATATATATATATATATATATATATATATATATATTGAAAGCTCTCTCTCTTACTCACACGTGAGATATACCCAAATGGCTACCAACGTGGGACAAATTACACGCCAATGTACGAGAATCAAAGGTACTTACAGTCGTCGTTGAAGTACAACACTCTGATGGGCTCCATTGGTCTGATTAATTGATATATTTTGCCAATCAATGTCCCAAAAATTCAATAATTAATGGAGAGTGTCTCAAGCACTGTATCAATAGCCAATACAACTTGTAACGTTTAATGATTCCAAATGGCGTCTCAATATAGAAATTTGGCAATAGCAGCAACACGTCTTGCTTTCACAAGAGATTATCCACAACTGGCTATGGCAGCACGTGAGTCCCATGCCGGCACCTCGGCTGGCGCCATCTTATAATGGTTTCTCCTTTCAACCAATGGAGCACTATCTCTGTCGCATGTTAATTCACTCATCGACATCAACATGATGCAATGACTTGTTTGGCATGTAATTTGTCCACTCCCAACATTAAATGACCATTTTTTCCCCAGAACATAATTAATAATGTAATTTTATACCTAAATATCCCATTAGTTTATTTATAATACCCGTAAATTTATTTAAAATAAATAAATTCACCGAGGCCAACTGTTGCGTTGCCGCGCATGTGCCAACCAACCAAAATAATAATAATAATAATCATATAATTAAAATAAATAAACACGCAATTAATTATCCCGGCGGCTGTAAAATCCATCCATCAGTAACTAAAATTCAGTAATTTTTACTGGTTTGGCCGCAATTTTAGCCTAGATAGTTAAACAAATAATAAACACACAGTAAATGAAATAAAATAATACATGGAATAATAATAATAGTATAATAATAATGATAATAATGAGTGAGACGTGCTGAGCAGCGTGTGCTGCCATCTGTTGCCCTTCTCCGATCTAATGCGAAGATGCCGCGATATTCAAATATCGTGACAAGTTGAAAAAAGAGCCAAAGGGATTAAAGGTTCAACTTTAAGATGGCTTGAGTTTGATAATTTTAAAAAATGTTTTTTAGAACATTGTAACGTTGTAGAAAAGGAATGGCTAATCAAAAGTGATAAACATTTTGTTAAGACGGTTTTACAAAGAAAATTAGCATCAAGTTGGAATGATGATAAAAGACGTCTACTTGAGAATTCGACAGATACCCTACCATGGGGGGATTGGAAGTAGAAAAAAATAATGCACAATCATTAATATTAATACTTTTTAATTAAAAAATTTGTCAAAATAATAATAAACAAATGAATTTGTAAAAAATAGTAATAAAAAAATATATAACACATTTTGTATTAAAAAAAAATTTTTATTTATTTATTCATTAAAGTACATCGCATATAAAAATGAAGTTTTCATAAATCTGATTCATCGATCCACCTATTATGTGAGCTATCAAATCCTAACCACTGCAAAATATTTATTCCCACGCTTTTTTACTATTTTTTCTACAAGGTAGAAATCAGGGTATTTGACTTCACTAAGCTCTTCATTGTATAATCCACCTTCAATTAATTGGTTTTGATAATCAGTAAGCTTGTACGTTGTTGGATTAGTATTTTGCACGCTTTTTATTGTGAATATTTCTCTAGTCCAATTTGGTGTATAACTTTTTTCGAAAACGTGCTTATTAGAGTGTCTCAAAAAAATCGACTATTTTTTTTTTTTCAATGAACTTTGAAAAATCGTCAGAGTATCTCTAAAAGAAGATCCTCTGAAAATATGAGCTCTTAATTTTAATATTTAGAGGTGGCGTTTTGTAATTTTCTATTTCCCATTTAAATAACATAGGAAAATTTTCTTTTAAACTTTGGAATTTTGTAACGTAATAACGAGCTACTTTATAGATAAAACCAAATCAGTCCTTATGGGAAATTAAATGCTCTACAAAAAAGGTCTGATTGACATTTTGCGTAAGTCAAGCCGTTTTGAAGATATAGAGCCACAAACTTCAGGCTGTTAAAATTTACACTTTGATTTTTTCTTAAACACAAAAAAATTTAATTTACATGTATTAAAAACTCATTATTGTTAACTTGAGAATAAAAATATGCATATATTTAATAGAATGCATATTCAAAATTCTTAATAATTTGAAAAATGCTAATTTTTTTGATTTTTAGCGAAAAACATTTACTTATATAAAAAATATGGTACGAGTTTATTATAAATTTATTTACAAGTGAATCGGTGATTCAAATTTCTGTAGGATTAATCATACAATTGTTATTTGCGCCCTCCATAAGCTATTGTGTATAATTAACTTCCAAGCTTTTGTACTATTATACATTTCTTCTCCCTTTATAACGTTACTGATTACATTTAATTCTGATGATTGCTTAAATTAACTGTTTATTTATTAATTTTCGAAGAATTAAGTTTATTAATTAAGTGTTAAATATGGAAAAAGAAATTTATTTAATTGGCTACCAAATAACAAAATTTGTGGGACGTAAACTGCCAAGTTTAAAAGAGGTTATGTCTCTATTTTTCCATTATCATAGTTCTCAGTGGTTGACAATTAGGAAAAGTGCATTATTTACGATTGAAAAGGTTTTTGAGTTATGGGCTGAAGCTGGAATTCCGACGTGTACCAAAAGTTCTGCAACAAGAAAGCTTATTCGCTATCATACGCTTTGGAAAAATTTGGTAAAAAATAAAAATAAAAAGCAGTCTCACAAGAAAACGTCACATTTTCGTGTGTTAATTGAAAAATTGTTTGACGTTGCCCATCATAATGCATCGAAACTTATTGATGAAGATAAGAAGTTATTTTTAAAAGGCCAACGGCAAACGAATCGACAAGGTTTTATTAACGTTAATCCTCAAAATAATATGGAAATTGATCATATAGCCGATAGTGATGTAAATCAACCAAATAAAATTGGTAAGTGTTTTTATACTTTTTCGCAGTCTTAGGCAACTTTTGCATACAAATTATATAGAAAATCGTTCAATTTTAAATCATACATTTTCTTCATTTCTCAAAAACTTCAGAGTATTTAACTGAATTATTTCTCATATAATAAAAAGTGATCTTTTAGAATTTTCTCTTTATAAATAGACTTTTATTTTTTATTCGTGATTCTAGCTTTTTCAATAGTATTCTATCATCCTTGAAAATCAGCAAAGAACATAAAAGTTTAAGTTCATGAACATTTTTAATTTGCATCTAAAAAATTGCTAAAATGTTTTAGCGAATCTTGAAATTAGAAAGTCAAGTTTTTTATGTAATTTATCAAGTTTTGGTCTTTATTTCCTCTTGCGGTTAAAATTTTGAATTGGTTTGCGAATTTTTAAGAATTTAACTGAAATTTTGATTATTTTATAGAAAAAGAAAAGTCTTTTGCCAACAATGACGGCTTATTAAGTCAAAAAACGGATTCCAGTCTTAGTCGAACTTCCCACTCAATTTCTGTTTATGAAGATGATGGTAAATTATCGCAACAGCAAAAAAAAAAGGACATAGTGACACCTCTACTTGCTACTGCACTTGATCGTGCCAATGTAACTGACAGAAATGCTACTTACATCATAGCTGCTACTTTGATTAGTGCAGGACTTGACGTAAACGACTACAATATAAGTCATATGACGGTCCATCGAAAGCGTGAATCCGTGAGGGAAAATGTAGTGAAGAATTTACAAGACGATCTGGCAATTGATAACTGCGTTCTACACTGGGATGGAAAAATGATGCCTGATAATGAAGAACCTGGAAATGTCGATAGGGTGGCAATTGTGCTAACAGCTTCGGGACAAGAAACATTTCTGGAAGCTCCCAAAATTTCTTCTGGAACTGGTAGAAATCAGGCTTCAGTAATTGTTTCAAAATTGCAGGATTGGTTTGTCACTGATAAAGTTAAAGCGTTATGCTTTGATACCACAGCAACAAATACAGGTATTATTTACTTAAATTATTGTAGATCTTTTAAAAAATTTTCTTTGGACAATCGTTTCTACTTTGTGAGATGTCTTCAATTTTTTATAATCATATTTTGATTGTTCAATTTGCGATTTATCTATTTATAAAATTTAATTTAAAATTTATTATTTATTAGGAGTACACAATGGCGTATGCGTTTTAATAGAACAAGCATTAAAAAGAGAGCTTATTTATTTACCGTGTCGTCACCACATTCTTGAACTGGTTTTAAGATCTGTATTTGAATCATATTGGCCTACATCATCTGGACCTAACGTCCCAATTTTCACCAGATTCAAAGATAATTGGAGCAAAATAGATCAACAAAAGTATGTTACGGGAATTTCAGGGAGTATTTGGAGTCATAGATGATACCAAAGAAGAAATACTGATTCTTCTTACGAATTATTCACAAGTAAAAATGAATAAATTTCATAATTAACCTTGATTGCAATTTAACAATAATAATGATAATAATAATAATAATAATAAGAATAATAATAATAATAATAATAATAATGTTATTAATTCATGCTAAATAGATATCACAACCAAGAGGTGATTATAAAGAGCTCTTGGAATTGGCTTTTATTTTTTTGGGAGCTATACCATCTAACGGAATAATGTTCAAACAACCTGGAGCGGTACATCACGCAAGGTGGATGGCAAAGGCGATTTATAATTTGAAAATATTTTTATTTAGAAATCAATTTAAACTTACGAATACCGAAATGAAAGGAGTGCGTCAGGTCTGTGTTTTTGTAATCAAATTTTATGTGAAAATATGGTTTTCAGCAACATCGGCTATAACAGCACCAAATAATGATTTGAAGCTGATGCAAGATTTGCTTTCCTATAATAAAATAAACCCAGTAGTTTCAAAAAATGCATCTGAAAAAATGGCTAAGCATTTGTGGTACCTCTCAGAGGAATTAGCTGCTCTATCATTATTTGATATGAGTGTGTCGCTAGACATAAAAAAAAAAATTGTTACAGCTCTAAAATCAAATGAAGGCACACTTGTAAATAAGAAGCGTTTTCAAATAACAGGCAAAAATTTAAAAACATTATTAAAAAAAGATTTGAGCGACTTCGTATCTAAAAAATCTTTGGTTTTATTTGAACGGTTCGGCTTGTGTACTGATTTTCTTGATGTAGACATAACTTTATGGTCAACTCATGAAAGCTTTCAAAATAATCTTCAATTTTTTAATTTATTAAAAGTTGTGAATGACGTTACTGAAAGAAATATTGCGTTAATTTCCCAATACAATCAACGTTTAACTAAAGATGAGGAGCAATTTCAAGGTTTGTTACAAACTGTAAAAAAACATCGACAGAATTATCCTAATTGTAGGAAAAAAAATTTATTGTAGATTTTACAGCTAAGAAGTTCACTAATCATGTTTTAATAGATCTTGTATTTCACTGTTATTACGGTTTGATTTATTAATAAGCCAATAAATCTATTATTGTTAATTAAAATGGATTATAAATACATAATATAAATAGTTTTATTAGAAACTTATACCATATTTTTTATATAAGTAAATGTTTTTCGCTAAAAATCAAAAAAATTAGCATTTGTCAAATTATTAAGAATTTTGAATATGCATTCTATTAAATATATGCATATTTTCATTCTCAAGTTAACAATAATGAGTTTTGAATACATGTAAATTAATTTTTTTGTGTTTAAGAAAAAATCAAAGTGTAAATTTTAACAGCCTGAAGTTTGTGGCTCTATATCTTCAAAACGGCTTGACTTACGCAAAATGTCAATCAGACCTTTTTTGTAGAGCATTTAATTTCCCATAAGGATTGATTTGGTTTTATCTATAAAGTAGCTCGTTATTACGTTACAAAATTCCAAAGTTTAAAAGAAAATTTTCCTATGTTATTTAAATGGGAAATAGAAAATTACAAAACGCCACCTCTAAATATTAAAATTAAGAGCTCATATTTTCAGAGGATCTTCTTTTAGAGATACTCTGACGATTTTTCAAAGTTCATTGAAAAAAAAAAAATAGTCGATTTTTTTGAGACACTCTAGTGCTTATATTTGTTTATTCGCACTTTATCTCCATCTTTAAACTTGCTTTTCTTTTTATTCAACGGTTGATTGATTTTGAGGGGTTTGTAAATCTTCTTGAATAGTTGTTTTTCATTTTCAGCTGTTACGTCAATTGGTTTCATTTTGATCGTTCGATGTTTGGTATTGTTGAAAGTATCAACCAAATTTCTGAGAATATTAATCCATCGGTAACTATCTTGAGCTGTGAATTCTTGCCACATTTTATTTTTTAGAGTTCGATTGAAATGTTCACATATGGATGCTTTTAAGTTGCTAAATGTTGAGTACAAATGAATTTTATGACTTTTCATAGGATCTTTGAATTCTTTATTGTAGAACTCCTTGCCTTGGTCGACGTGTCGATTTTTAGGATGCCGACCTTGTTGTAATACAGACTTCATAGCATTTCTAACGTCACCAGCACTTTTGCTTTTAATAGGAACCGCCCAAGCATGTTTTGAGAATGTGTCTATAACTGCCAGTAGATATTTAAATCTACTATTTACAGAACTATATGGTATCATTTCCACCAAATCAGCTTGCCAAGTTTCATCGAGTCCTCGAATGTCAACATGACCACGAGTATAATTTTTTCGTGCTGGTTTGTGAAGCTCTTGAGCTATGATTTTCTTTTTATTTTTCATTTTCATCAAGTTCAGATAGTCTATGATCAATATCAGCTAATATTTGACTATCACGTATTAATGATCTCACAAGCGTTGTTACACGATTTGATAGCGTTTGGCTGTATAGAACCAGTTCACTATGACTCTCTTCTAATGCACTCACTTTGTTTGTCAATTTGTTAATGAGGTCTGAATCTTTACTCATCATTTTATTCTCTAGCTTGACTATTCTAGCCGTTATTTTATCTTCAAGATCAGTTATACGATAATTATTGCGGTCACTGATTGCTTTCACACTGTCTAATTCTTGTTTTATTGCAATTTCTATAGCATTGTGTTACTGCATCACTTTTATTCTTAGGTTCGGCAACATTACATAACCTTCTTTGGTCTAAGTCAAACTGCCCATCATTTGTTAACTTGAAACCTTTTCCAGGTGGTCCAACACTACTACTACTACAGCCTTTGAATTGTGTCTGATTCGATTGGGAAGATACACGTCCAAATATATCGATACCCATTTTGATGATCCTCTCTTCTCGAATGTTATTTTATAAATGATGAATTATTGTAAATATCTTTCTTAATAAATAATTTCAGCTTGACGCAGCTCTTCAATAATTGAAATTATCTCATTCGAATGACTAGAGTTGCCAGCTGTTTGAGATGCCATCAACAGACGAAGGCGATCTACAAGTTCATTAGGATCATCCCAATAAATATAATCCACAGATGTTCGTTTCTTTGAAACAGTCATAAAGTTAGGTAACCCTTTACCTTTTTTTATTGATGATTCACCAAAGTCGGCAATATATTTGAAATATTTAGAACTCTTATCAACATAAAGACTTTTATCGGATTCATAATTTTTCTTGTGTGTATTTGTGGAAATAATCAGTTTATGGTACACATCTAAGTCATTTTTAGTAATAGATATTTCATTTGGATCACTTTTAAACAACAATTCTATAAGCCCCGAAGATAAGATATGATTTTGATGATTCACTAAAATAGTATTATTATCACCAAATTGGACTGGTGAATTACCAAAAAATAATTGATTATTTTTTTTACACATACCAAATTTTGAATCTAAGCCTTTGTTACGTCCAGCTAAAAATTCTAAAAATACATTTAATTCCCGAATTTTATTTTGCATCGTAATTTTTATTTTACAATTAAAATTAAGCTGGCGACCAGTTTTGATTTTTACTTTTATTTATTTTTAGTTTTTTTTTTTTAAATAATGTTAGAAAGATAAGAGATCAGGTAGTTTTAAAAAAAGAGAAAATGCTTTTAAAAGATTAGGCTTGTTTGTTTTAGCATTTGTTGAAATGCTAGAGCAAACACCTAAATGTAACTCTAATGACCCTTAAGCAATTATCAAGGCCCAGAGGCCACCTGGAAACACTTACGTGGAAAGTAACCGAAAATATTTATCGGCAGAAGCGTACTCAGAATAAGTAAGAAGTAAATAAATTTTATTTTTTTAATGAACAAATGAAGTAATCTTTTAATCAATCTTAAGCCCTTACATTATTTTGAGTGCACTTTTGTCGTAGTATTTCGATATCATAGAACAAATAGACAAAAATAGATTTTAATAACGAAATAGCCATTAAGGAACCAAATTTAGATGTCTAGACGAAATAGTCATAAAGGAAATTTAAATACGTGATTTCTAAAACGAAATAGTACTAATAAAAAAATAACATTATTATTTAAAATGATTTTTGACTAACGAAATACTTTTAACAAAAATTACTTAGCACATAATTTTAATTAAGAAAATACGAGATAATTAAAAATTAGAACAGAAATATATAAATTTTGAATTTTGGAATTTAGTGTTGGCTGGCTAGCCACTTAATAATTCTGGTAATTTTTACTTTTCTTGTAAATTAGAGTCGGCTGTTTAGCCACCTAGTAATTTTGATAATTTATATTTCTTTCTCTTAAGGGGTTAGGGGTACTCAGGGGTATGAAAAAATGATGATTTTCAATAATTTTTTTTTTGTAGTTAATTACTTTATTTGACAAAAATAAAAACATAGCTTTATTAGAACACGTTTCGATTTGACTTCACGAAAATTTCAAAAAAAAAAATTAATAATTCAAAAAGTTATCGCTGTTTTTGTAGAGCCCGTTCCTCCCGAAGTCCTTTGCGGTGATCATCATAAGTCCTTGGAGATTCATCTAAAATCAATCGGACAAGAAAAATTAGTTTTATTAATAGATAATCTTGTGCCTGATCGAAGCTTTTTTTTTTTTTTTCGAAATTAACAAAATGGCGGCCTCAGGAAATTTTTTTCAAATTTTCGAGAAAAAAACCGACAGTTTATTGTTAAAAAAAAATCGAAATTTTTGAAAAAAAAAAAAATCCTTCGATCAGGCACGAGTTTTTAATGTATTTCAAAAGTACAATAAATTTTATTGAAATCTACCGAGCAGTTTTTAAGTTACAGTGATCACCAGTTCAGAAAACATAGTTTTGAGAAAAACGCATTTAAAGTTTTGCTATGGATTTATGTCGAATTATAAGAATTATTTAATAACTTACACTGAGTCATCTATTCCTGGACCATATAATAGCTCTTCAGCCGACATAGCAGCTTCCAAAATATCGATTTGCTGGTGCCTACGTTGCAATCGACCTTCTCGGGTGTTATCATTAGCGCGCTTATCTGCTACTTTGATACGTGCAGCATCCATTCTTTCTGCATACCGATGAGAATTAGGCCCACAATTAAGTCCTAGTGTATTCATCAAGACTAATAATGAATTTATACCCTCATTAAATATACACATAGCAACGTATGCAGCTATTTGTACGATAGTAAAACTAGTATTTACCGTTTTTGGGCATATTTTCCATACTAGTTGGTTAAAGCTTTCATTATTATTCTGATTGAATCCACCTACACATCTTGAAAGTAAATTTTCATTACTAAGATCTTCGTATATAGGCTTGATAGCTTTTAAAACATCAGAAGGTAAAGGAGAATAATCGTGAGAAAAGGTATCAAGCTCTCCTCTTGCTTCAGCGCGCTGGTAAGAGCACCAAGATTCTTCGCCTTTTGGACACATATCATGATTCGGTTTTTCATCACTCGAGCCGTAGTGATAAAAGGTTGCCATTATAGCAGATTTCATATTTTCAACAGGAAGGAATATATTCATTTCCACAGTTATTACATGCAACTACAATTTTGAATCCCAGCCCACGTGTACTTGCTGTTTGAAACACTACATTTCCATCACATTTTTTACATTTTATAAGAGCAGAAATTGCAGTGAATACCTGAATAAAATTTATTATTCGAAATTCAGTACTGCTGTCTTCAGGTACATCATCTTCAGTGTTTTGTTTTAATTTTTTAGAAGATGTACTCTGAATACTTTCATCACGTTCGGCTGTTTTCGGATTAAAAACATTCTTTCTTTTGACTGAACGCGACTTATTAATTTTTTCAGAACTCCGAAGTTCTCTTGAAACCTTTCTAGAATCACGTCCCATGGTTAATAATTTAATTCACTTGAGAAATAATTTATCACAAAACTATCGACTGATCAGTGCAACGACTACAGGTATACTGGCAACCAAAAATTATTTTTCAGTTCTTGTACTACCTACAAATTGTGAATATATGTAGAAGGATATATATATATATAGAAGGATATATATATTTATATATCCTATATATATATATATATATATATATATATATATATATATATATATATATAATAATAAATACATTAAAATGGGGAGATATTCATGACAATGAAACCCGAAAGGTCGGTTGCTTGCAGCTGTTTCTAGCTACCTGCTCTCGAATGCCACGTAGCACCCGAGCGTCCTTTGGTCATTGTTAAATAACTCGAAAAGAATTTGTCGGATTCACTTCAAATTTTCACACAATATTTTTAAAATATTATACTTTAAGAAAATGCAAAAAAAAAAAAATCGATTTTTTGAAAATTCTGACTACCCCTAACCCCTTAATATTTACTAACTAGAAATTAACAATTTTCTTAGTACATATATAACGTATACTGTTTTAAAATTCGCGACGGAGACGCGAACAACCTCAGTACCGTATGCGGTCACCCACGCGTATAACAAAAAAAATTATAATTCCAAAGTCCGGAAAAATAAAATGATGATAAATATGACTTCGATTAATTTTTAAATTTTAAATAAAAATAATAATGTTATTAAATTACAAATAAATAAAACAAGGGTGTGCCTGGACCAGCTCCTCAGGCTGGATTAGTGCACGTAGGTGCCAGACCGTTTATACAAAACGGACAAAAATAATTTATCAGGAGCAAATTTGCGAGGATAGATCCGAGCGAGTAGCTTGATCAAAGCGGATAACAATCGAATGAAGTTAGAAAAAGTAATAATCAGCAAATAATAACCACAGTTAAATATATATAAAATAATAAAACAAATTAAATACAGCAGGGAAAGAGACCCAGGAAAATAAATACTGAGTATTTCCCCGAAAATTGTTGGGTTAAATTATTTATATAAATTACCAAAACCTTTGATACAATAATTTAAGTTTAAATATCAATTATAACCATTAATAACCCCTGAGGGCAGAATCTATATAAACTCAAATGTGCAAATTCAATTTTCAATAATCATAATCAATAATATCAATTATAATAATTTCCTTTAAATAAAAATAAAATGATCACAATAATTATCCGAATAGCCCCTTTACAATTTATAGGGGGAGAAAGATACGGCTACCCTCACTCTCATTCACCAAATTTCCGAAAATTATAACATAAACTCTTTTAAATAAATAATAGTCACTCTTTCAATAATTATTTATAGTCAATAACATATAATATCAATTACTTAACCGCTGGGGTAAATAATAACTAATAATTATATACAGAAAAGCAAAATAAATAATAATATATCGGGTTATTATTTAAACAATAATAATAATAATTATAAATAATAATAATTCCGTTTTATAATTATTATTATTGTTCAGGAATTTTCCCCCTGAACTATTACGTCGTCGACTCAGGAATTTTCTCCAGAGCCGGCGTATAGCTATAGCTATAAGTGTAGATATATATATCTATACAGCAAACTGCTGCAAGCGCGCAGTTTCTAATTTTTAAATTAAAATTTAAACAAAATATAATTATTTTATTACCAACTCTTTTTATATGCGTAAATGTATCATTCAGGAAGAAACGCAATACAAAATTACCCAAATTATTCACGTGTGTGTGATACACGCACGTGAATCTTGCGCCGCGAACACCAACAATTCCCGGGGAGGTTATCAGTGACAATACATGGGAGGATAATACAAGAGTACTTACTCAATGTCGTCTCTCGAATCAATCTAAAACTGAGACTGGAACTCAATCACCCGGTGAATTTATGTATGTTTAATCAATTAACTATTGATAACTGAAAACAACAAACGTAATAGCGACGTATATTTATAAACTTTGCAACGATAACAACAGCGTCTGCTCTCTTTGATTATCCGTACCTTTCTAAATACTTTTTGGGCCGGCCACTTGTTGGCCACCCACGTGGCGCAACAATCGCCCTTAATTATTATTATTATTGTCTTGCTCTGGGCCTATTTTAAATCAAATGAATAAATCATAAAACATTTTTACCCCACCTGAATGATACATATTACCTTAAATACATTTGTCTAGTATTTATTTATACCAAAATCATAATTTCAAAATATCTATTTAATTGAATAATAATTATTTAAACCGCATGTTATACATCGATATTGCAGGAGAAAATATCGATTTTTCCCCTCCTCTACGGTCACTATTTCTCATCTCCTTAATACTTGGATATGAAATTTGAACTAAATAAAATAAACACAATGATTGGGGCATAATGTGACCACACATTATGTCCCCCAGATAACGCAAAATAATAAATATTTCCATAATAACAATAAATATTAAATGTAATTATTTTTAAATTATAAATTAAAGTTTTGGCACACACGTGCTCTCATTCACGCCGCGCGCATGCGCGAGCAAACGCTGTCTCAGCACCGGCGTGGTAACGAAATGCCCGCGTAACCATTAAAATTTGAACTTAAATACTATTTTTAATACTTATTACTAATTAATTATAAATTTATTTGAATGGTTACGTGACACATATAAAAGCTTATAACAATGAGTGAGTTAAACAGGCCCAGCGCCAATATTAAATTTTAATACAAAAAAAAAATACAGGCTCAACGCAATTCAATAAAGAAATCTTACAGTCAACGAAAATTAATAATTCCTAAAGAAAATCTATATAATTAATAAATGAATAGGCAGTTGACCATGCTACATTAAGTTATACATAAATGAATGCAAAAGTCTAAAGTCCAGAAATTATCAGGTTGCAAAATATAAAAGTTAAATTTTTGCAATAGATAAATTTAAAGCTGTTATAAAAACTAAATTTAAATTTTTATAATAGGTGAATTTAAATTATTGTAATAAATAAAATTAAATTGTTATAACTAAAAGTGAATTATTATAATAAATAAAATTGAATTGTTATAATAACTAAAATTGAATTATTATAATAAATAAAATTAAATTGTTATAATAACTAAAATTGAATTATCATAATACACTAATGCAAAAAATTAAAGGAGCAGAAAAATTTTATAAATTTTTCAGTGATTTTTGGAAGGCTGTAACTTGGTGAAAAAAAATCGTATCGAAAATTTAAAAAAAGCATTTTATAGCTTGAAATCTCTAGTTTAGGTGTATTTTTTTCAAAATTTTTTAAAAGCTCCGATTATTGCGCAAACATGAGAAATACCGCGAGCCAAAAAATTTCTAAATTTTTTTTTTTTTCCGAAGAGCCCACGGACCGCGGAAAAATTCTTTCAACTAAACGAATGCATACATCGTTTAGCAAATTTATTCAGCTTCAATTTGGTTTTTTTTTTTAACTTCGTAGGACGATTTATCGCAGAGATATCAGCCTTCAAAATGATCCTTTTGGGTTTAATCATCGATACTTCAGGTACCAATGATCGCACAGAAAGTTGAAGGGCGGCGGTGAAAACTTGAATAAATTCCCTACAAGACCCTGTCATCATTTTTTGGAAAAACAATTTTTTTTATTTTTAACATCCATTAGAAGAAAGTACAAAAAAATGACTTTTTTTGGTTTTTTAGTAAATCAACCGCTACTCTGCAAATATCGATAAAAAAAATAATGTTGCCAGGGACTTTTTTAGCTTAATGTACCCCCAAGACCCGTGTAAATTTTTAAATTGATCTATCAAACCGTTTCTTGGGAATCATCGATCAAAGTTTAGCTAAACAATTAAAGGAGCAAGTTTTGTTCCTTTAATTGTGTAATCATAATCAAAATGAAAAAATTTTTTTTTTTCGACTTTTCTCAAATTTTTGCGTTGGTAACTCAGCAAATGCAAGGAAATGACAAAAAAAAAATAAAAAATTTCCAAAAAATGTCAAAAAAAAATTTAGAACACGAAAAACAAGTTTCAATTTTTTTTTTTTCTTCGATTTTTTTTGACATTTTTTGGAAATTTTTTATTTTTTTTGTCATTTCCTTGCTTTTGCTGAGTTACTAACGTAAAAATTTGAGAAAAGTCGAAAAAAAAAAATTTTTTCATTTTGATTATGATTACACAATTAAAGGAACAAAACTTGCTCCTTTAATTGTTTAGCTAAACTTTGATCGATGATTCCCAAGAAACGGTTTGATAGATCAATTTAAAAATTTACACGGGTCTTGGAGGTACATTAAGCTAAAAAAGTCCCTGGCAACATTATTTTTTTTATCGATATTTGCAGAGTAGCGGTTGATTTACTAAAAAACCAAAAAAAGTCATTTTTTTGTACTTTCTTCTAATGGATGTTAAAAATAAAAAAAATTTTTTTTTTAAAAAACGATGACAGGATCTTGTAGAGAATTTATTCAAGTTTTCAACGCCGCCCTTTAACTTTCTGTGCGATCATTGGTACCTGAAATATCGAAGATCAAAGCCAAAAGGATTATTTTCTGTTTGAAGGCTGATATCTCTGCGATAAATCGTCCTACGAAGTTAAAAAAAAAAACCAAATTGAAGCTGAATAAATTTGCTAAACGATGTATACATTCGTTTAGTTGAAAGAATTTTTCCGCGGTCCGTGGGCTCTTCGGAAAAAAAAAAAAAATTTAGAAATTTTTTGGCTCGCGGTATTTCTCATGTTTGCGCAATAATCGGAGCTTTTAAAAAATTTTGAAAAAAATACACCTAAACTAGAGATTTCAAGCTATAAAATGCTTTTTTTAAATTTTCGATACGATTTTTTTTCACCAAGTTACAGCCTTCCAAAAATCACTGAAAAATTTATAACATTTTTCTGCTCCTTTAATTTTTTGCATTAGTGTAAATAAATTTAAACTATTATAATAAAAAAATATTGTACATGTGAGTGTATGTGTGGATGCGCACGCACATACGCCCGCATCAGAGAGTGCCCTTACCACTTTCCCGAGGTAAAAAAAACCATAGAGAAAGGGAAGGCCCCTAAAGAGCTGTGCTCTGATGGGATACAGTCTTCCCCCAAAACAATGCACAAGATAGACCAACTAGAAAAGTATAAAAGTGTCGCCAAATAAAGAAACGCTCTCTTCAATTTCAGTTCCGGGTCAAACAGGACAATTAAATACAAGTGTTCTCTCACTTTACACTAGTTCCGTACTAGTTTAGTTGTTCTTTTACGAGTGTTCTTACACTTTTACACTAGTTCCGTACTAGTTTAGTTTTTGTATACACACACACACTTCAATTTTACGCTAGTCCCGTACTAGTACAAGTGTTTTCATACTAAGATTGACAAATATTTTACAAGTATTCTATTAATTTAGTGTAATTAAAAATATAAATTTAACGGTGAAAACAAAACTGTAACTATAAATATTACGCTAGAGTCAGTGCAATCTACTATAACAATACAAACAAAAAAAGGCCATTCGACAGCCAAAATGGAAGGTGGATTTTCCAATTAATCTATATAAAAAGTTACATACATACATATCTTGTGATACATGTTAGTGTGTATAGTCATGATATGAAATTAGGCTCGTTTTCTAAGAGTGTATTTTCGATAGAGAACTTCAGATAGTACATTTGACAAAACATAATATAGGCAATATACCAAACTAACCTTTACGTAAACAAAATATCAAAAATTTAATTAGTATGAGATCATAATTGTAATCGCTATTACAATGGCAAGACCAGTGATAGTCATAGGGATTAGAGGTACATTTGAATCATCATGAATAATAAAAAAAATACTTTAAAAACATAAAATAGCTGTGAAATTTACAGGTCATTTTGTTCACAACAAAATTCAACTGACAAAATTGTAGTATAATGGGAAATGCCTAAGTTATGTAGAATGAACACCATATTTGCAACATTTGTTGATTCCATTAGAATTTTCAAGGCCATCAAATTATTGGAAGAAATGGTCAAAAAATAAAGTTTAAGGTCATATATTAAAGCTTACTAAACAAGCTTCATGATACTTTTTACTGAAATTGTCTATCAGTTTTAGTTTTAATGTCATATGAACTTCAACAGTGAATAAAATTTGATTTTTTCGAAAAATCGTGAAAATTTCAAACAACCATTACTTCAAAACTAATTGACTGATTGAGCTTATCTTCGAATTTGATCATGATAATCTGCTATAGAATAAGTGTAAAAAATTTCATTAAGATCTGATAAGAACTGTAGTGCTATCGTTATGACAAGACCAGTAATAATCATAGAGATTAGAGGTACATTTGATGCATCATAAATAATAAAAGAAATACTTTTAAAATACAAAATAGCAGTGAAATTTACAGGTTATTTTGTGCAAAATAAAATACAGCAGACGAAACTGGATTATAATGGGACAAGCATAACTTATGTGGAATGAAAACCATATTTTCAACATTTTTTGATTTCATTAAAATTTTAAAGGCTATCAAATTATTGGAAGAAATGGTCAAAATGTAAAGATTAAGGTCATAATTTAAAGCTTATTAGTCAAGCTTGAAATACTTTTTACAGAAATTCTCTATGAATTTTAGTTTTAAAGTTATATGGACTTTAGAAGTGATTAAAAACTGATTTTTTCGGAAAATCGTTAAAATCTCGAACAGCCATAACTTCTAAACTAATCAACCGATTCAGCCCATCTTCGAACTCAACCGTGATAATTACACATCGAATAAGTGTAGAAAATTTCAGTAAGATCGGATAAGAATTGTAGACGCAATCGTGTCCGCAAAAGTCCGATATATTACATAAATATATATATATATATATATATATATATATATATATATATATATATATATATATATATATATATATATATATATATATATATATATATATATATATTAGGGTGCTTTTATTTTTGCGACTATTTTTTTTTTTTCGCTCCCATCCCGAAATTTTGTTAGAAATACCCCCCAAAAAATCCCTGAGAGTTTGAGCCCTTAATATTAATATTAAGTACTCGACCACAGCGTGTGAAGATTTCCCATTTAAAATACACGTTAACTTGGGTTTTTATTTTTCAAACTTCTATAACTCCGCGGCATTTTATGATATCATCTCGTCCAAATTCGGGATTTCCTCAGAATTAAATGCTCTACAAAAGTGCCCATTGTCGCGAAGTCGTTACTCATAAAGGTGGGGTACTACGGACCGCTAAATTAAATTTTTTCATAGAATTCTTGTTTTTTCTCTCATTATCTCATAAACAACAAGACCTACAGAAAAAATGAAAATGACAACTCATAGAAAATTCAATTTTCTACAAAAAAGGTCCTTAGCACCGAATCACTTAGATTGATATTTTTCGAGATATTAATTATTGAAGTTTACGTAGCATTGAATTCCCATAAAATGTCGAATCAAATCTTAGAAAATATTGATTTTTTATTTGACTAATATCTCAGAAAATATCAATCTGAGTGATTTGGTGCTAAAAACCTTTTTTGTAGAAAATTGAATTTCCTATAAAGTTATCATTTACATTTTTTCTGTAGGTCTTGTTGTTGAGAGAAAAAACAAGAATCCTATGAAAAAATTCAGTTTAGTGGTCAGGGAATTTTTTTGGGGGTATTTCCAACAAAATTTCGGGATGGGAGGGAAAAAAAAATAGTCGCAAAAATAAAAGCACTCTAATATATATATATATATATATATATTAGGGTGTGTCATTTCGAGGCTATATTTTTTTTTTACTGTTATACCAGAAAATCTGGTAGTATATAGAAAATAAAAAATTATGCCGCTGGGTGAAAGGGTTAAAGTCCAATAGCGGCTTAGCTTATCAAATAATTCGATTTCCCATTTAAATAACACGGGAAATTTTTTTTTTTAACTTTGAGTATTTTTAACTCGTGAACAAATTAATAGATCGAATTGACTAATACACACTTTTGTAGGAAATTGAACGCTCTACAAAAAAGGTCTCTTATCATTTTTCGATCAATCCATCTGTTCTAAAGTTATTGGAGCTCGAAATCAAGTTATAGTAAATTTCGATATCTTTCCACTTTTCCGGCAAAACTATCAGACTTATCACAAAATATCATAGTGTCTTTTTTGTAGACAATTTTATTTCCTACAAATTATTATCAGTAAAGTTTTTTCAAATTTCGCATTGTTTTCTAGTTATTTTCATTTTAATTTTAAGCTCTTGAAAAAGTAGTGTTCTGATCGATTTCAAGAGCTCGACATTGAAATGAAAATAACTAGAAATCAATGTGGAATTTGAAAAAACTTTACTGATAATAATTTGTCGAGAATAAAATTTCCAATAAAAAAGACCCCACAACATTTTATGATAAGTCTGATAGTTTTGCCGAAAAAGTAAAAAGATCTCGAAATTTACTATAACTTCACTTCCAGCTCCAATAACTTTAGAACAGATGGATTGATCGAAAAATGATAAGAGACCTTTTTCGTAGAGCGTTCAATTTCCTACAAAAGTGTGTATTAGTCAATTCGATCTATCAATTTGTTCACGAGTTAAAAATACTCAAAGTTAAAAAAAAAAATTTCCCGTGTTATTTAAATGGGAAATCGAATTATTTGATAAGCTAAGCCGCTATTGGACTTTAACCCTTTCACCCAGCGGCATAATTTTTTATTTTCTATATACTACCAGATTTTTGGGTATAGCAGTAAAAAAAAAAATATAGCCTTCAAATGACACACCCTAATATATATATATATATATATATATAAATATATATTAGGGTGGCCCAAAAAAAACGACTATTTTTTTTTTCGAGTCTCTAACGAAAATTTGTTGGTTTAAGATGTTCAAAGAAGCCTCTCTAAAAATCAGCTCAATAAAAAATTTTCAAGAGGTCGCTCACGAATTTTTAAAATATCAAAAATCATCGAAATTCGGATTTTTGTTTTTGAATTTTTTCTTCCTCGTGGCAGCAATATTTTATATCTGTAAAATTATGACTATGCTGAAAATTTTAGCTCAAAATTAAAATATTTGAACGTCGCTCAAGAATTTTGAAAATTAACTGATAGTATGTTACTAATACTTTTTGAATTAGTTTTTGTATTTTTTTGTAACTCAATTATTGTCATTTCACTTAAATATAACTTTTGCATAACCGAAAATATACAGGACAATCTTAAACAATAAAATTGGGTAAGTTTTGAATAAGCAAAAAAACCTAAAAATTGATTAAAAAAATAAAAAAGTATGTAAATAACTTATTATTTCTATTTCTCGGGTTGTATTTTTATTCATTATGATACAAATTAATGGTAAAATAATTGAAAAGGTTTGTTATTAATATTCAAGGGTCGCTCGAAAACGTCCAAGAGACAGTACTCGGAAACATTCAAAATTGTTGAGCGAGGTTTAAATATTTCAATTTTGAGCTGAAATTTTTAGCGTCGTCATGATTTTATAAATATAAACTACAGCTGCCACGAGAGAGAAGACATTTAGAACAAAAAAATCCGAATTTCGATGATTTTTGATATTTCCAAAATTCATGAGCGACCTATTGAAAATTTTTTATCGAGCTGATTTTTGGATAGGCGTCTTAAAACATCTTAAACCAACAAATTTTCATTAGAGACTCGAAAAAAAAAAAAATGCTCGGTTTTTTTGGGGCCACCCTAATATATAGATATATATATACATACATATATAAATTTTTTAACGAATGGTATATTTTAAAAAAATCTACCTAAAAACACATCCAGTTGTTGCGACCACAGGTACTGTAAATTTAAGTTATCATGTACGACAACTGAATTTCCAATTCACTAATAACTCGTGACAAAGACAAAAGAGATATTGTTACGTTTGAATTTACTGGATCTCGCCGATTATAAAATAAAATTCTTATAGTAATATTTTATTGTAAAATTCGAATTATACGAGTAAGTGTGGGCGGCTCGCCACCTAATGTCCCCGCTATAATTCCGAATTAATAATCATTTTTGTTTATACAATTAGTATCAGCTGATTAGCCACCTAATTATAATTTTAATCTCAAATATTATTGTATTCACATCATCGAAATTTTTTTTGTAGAATATATTAGTAATCTAAATTATCATATTTTATTGGTGTGCTTGTAGAGGTTGGAGGGTGGGACATAATGGTTTCATCCAAGTTGGTGCTACTAGTACTGATCACATTTAAATCATCATAAGTATTTTGACCACGAAGTATGTCACTATTATCATTAATAGTTTGATAGTCACTATGCTCACGTTTCTTCAGAAAAAAATTTTGCACTGATTCTTCTTCTTTTTAAATTTCATGTTTCAAAACCTTTGAATTCTCAACTAACGTCCTTAACGGTGCCACTATAGGTTTAAACATTTCATTTGCAGTTTGTTCCGAAGTGTCTTTATCAACTTTTAATATTTTATGTTTCTGTCTTATTGCATCACTAACTTTAGATATTTGTAGCAGCATATCTTTCTGCTGAGAAATATTTTTACACCCCATGTTTACACACTTGAATATCCTGTATGACTGTGTCAATTTGTACAGGGATGATTAATGTATACTTATAAAACAGTCAAAACCTTTTCTGTAACGTCCATTATTCAATTCGCTATCCTTATCATTAACAACAAATTCATGTTTATTATCACTTTTCTTATCATTCCAGCATGCCGAACATAAATCTTTAAATTCACTGTACGGCATATCTGTATTCATATGACCATCATATATTTGCTTTAAATTCATTTCATCTTGACGAAAAAGTACAAGAAAATCGGCATTGTCACGTATCAGATGTTTTGGTATACGTGTATAGGTTTGACAGAGATAAAAGCAATCAACGCTTTTATTCAACTAATGCGCGCTATTCACGTTTTATCATGCCTAAAATGCGAACCCTAAATGGCTGTTTACCGACTGGTGTAAAATTATTTGTCAAAACGCAATAAAGATGTCTACTATCCCGGCCATTGTGACGTAATGAAAATAAACGTAACTATCTTTCAAGCTCTTACTGAATATGGGGTAATTACAATTCCCTGTTGTTACCCATTGAGTAGCCAAGGTTGTGATGCCGAATGCTTTTTTTTCACCATGTCACTAAACAACTATTGAGACTTCGCTTTTTAGGCGATTAATAAAACGTGAATAGCGCATATGAGTTGAATAAAACTATGGGCGCAACATGTAGGTAAGTCATAATCCGTCACCTGCGATGTGATTAGCGCATCGCGCTGACACATTATGAATCACTTACCGTACTAGTTACGCCAATAACTATTGTGTCGTCCCATACAAAAATATGCTCTGATATGATCTTGCTTCTCACAAGCTAGATTATCATATATCATGAGAGAATTCGGATGTTCGTCATCCGGATTTACAATTGATTCATGATCATTAAATGGAAAGTGTCCGACCCCTTCTATGGGCTGTAGTGCTGACTCTAAAAACTTATATTTAGGATGATTCAGTGATTTAGAGTATACATAAATGTTTTCAAATCTCAAACCATTAGGATGAGTAATTAGTTCAAGGAGTGCATTTGTTTTCCCACAATTTGATGGTCCACAAAGAACTGCTCGAACAGTATTTGGTAGCAGTGCACCGCGACGTTTTTGAATTTTTTTATCATCACCTTGAATTACTTGATCGAAATTGATCACAGGTAATTTAGCTGTCTGTTTTTCAAACTTCATTTTGAATTATTTTAGATAACACTAAATACGATGTTAATCCGCTGATGACTCAATTCTGACTCATCAATATGCCTATAAGTACCGAGTATTTATACGATTGAGATTAGTGATAAAGCTACAATGGCTAAGAGCGGACGTATTAATAAAATTGAAACTAAGCGTGGCAAAGGTTTTGTCAACAGTGTTATAAATAAACTACCAATAGAATTACATGTACCGGGATATCAGTACCACGGACCTGGTACAAAATTAATGAAAAGATTAGCTCGAGGTGATCCTGGGATAAATCCTCTCTACAGAGCATGTAAAGAGCATGACATTGCGTATTCTAAAAATCCTGACAATATGGCGGCACGTCATGCAGCTGATAAAGAGCTTGCTGAAAAAGCTTTGCAACGTCTTCATGCAAAAGATACTAGCCTTGGTGAAAAAGTTGTAGCTTGGGGGGGTTAATAAAACCATGAGAGTGAAGAGAAGTTTTGGTATGGGTATGAAAAAGATGGCTGCAGTTAAAAAGAAGAAGAAAATAAAGAGGTGGGAGTCTAAAAGAAATAGTAAAAAGAAGAAGAAGATAGTAAAGAAAGAAAAAAAACGACTTGTCCCCATCCGAAAAATTATGTTCTGCTAAAAGAGCTATGCGTAGAAGTACTGAACCAATTAAGTCTGCACTAGATGGTGCGCGTGAAGCTGTAAAAATAGCTGGTGGGAAAAAGAATATTCGAGTACCTCGCCATATGTTAGATGTACCTCTAGTATCTAAATCTCGTAGGATACCAGTACCACAAAAAATGGTGAGAAGATACCAAAAGTTGGTGGAATATTACCACTTTTGATACCACTTTTTGCAGGCTTAAGCGCTACTGGCGCATTAGCTAGGGGCGTTGCTGGTATTGCTCAAGCTGTAACTGCTGCTAGTGCTGCTAAACGCGAATTAGAGGAATCCAAGCGGCATAATTCAACAATGGAAGCTATAGCCCTAGGCAAGGGGTTATACTTGTCACCACATAAGTCGGGATGGGACTATATTTAGGCTCTTCTCCAAAAAACATGTAACGCTACCTCATCGAGCTCTGACCAATTTTGATTTAATCAAATATGCAAAGGATTTAAAAATTCCATATTTCCGAGGTGTTTTCATGAGAAATAATTTACCAAAATCTGGTCCATGGAAAAAGGAATCAGCAATCGTAAATCTAGATAATAAAAATGGTGGTGGAACTCATTGGGTCACATACAAGAAAAATGGTGATGATGTCATTTATTTCGACAGTTTTGGTAACCTCCAACCACCAAAAGAACTCACGAAATATCTCGATGTTGGTCGCGTGAAAAAGTTTGGAAAATCCAAATGAGCATGCCTTAAGCGCTCGTGTCGTACACGAATTATTTAGATTAAATGTTTAAGTTACGATTCGTTAATTTTTTCATAAAGACTCCTACACTTTTTCTCGTTTTTATTTTTCCTTACAGCTGTATCCAACCTCTAAAAAACTAAAAATTTGAATCGTGTGCTGCACGTGCGCTTTTATTTTCACCAATCATTTTACTTTCCGAAAATATGCAATAAAATCTGCTTTAGGTAAAAGTGATTATAACCAATAAAAATTACGTAATTTTAGTCGAGAAACAGTGCTAAACATAAAAAAATTTCCTAAAATTTTTGTCAATACGTCATGGGACTCATCAGTAAAGCATTTTGACGTAATTAGTAACAGACTGCTTTTAAATATGAAAAGATTTAATTAAAAAAAGAAAGAGTAACTAACCACATATTCGGAAAAAATCATGGTTAGTATGCTACAGTTTCGTCCTAAGCACGTTATTCTTAACGTACTCTGCTTTAGACTGTATTAACGCGTTCTGCAAAAATAAATTATACACATACGCAAAAATATACTACATACATAACGATATTACTAAGTATTTTTTTTTAATTATTTACTTTCAAGTAATAAAGACGAATTTTTATAACATCTTGTTTCATTTCATTTTTAACTATTCTCTTAACATGGATAAGTGAAAATAAGTGAATATTCACTAATTCCAAATTCAAACCGAATCACTAATTTCAGCAAGTGGTTCGGTTGGCACTTAGAATTAGTGAATATTTATATTATCATCTTTCCGTACATATTTATTAATAAATTATGTTTAAAAAATATTTCAATTTTTTGAATATTTTGCGACATTTTTTTTTTTTGATCAGCCCGCATATACTTATCAACTTTCGATTTAATGTGATTATTGAAATTTACTCGACTAATTAAAATGTATGATACAGATTAATTAGGACGACAAAAAAATCGATGGAAATTCTTTTATCGGGAGCAGCAGTTAAATTTTATATAATTTACAAAAAAATTACTGATCACTGCTTTCGTTTTCAATTTTGTTTTTTTTGTAATTTGATAAACCTCTTTGGAATATTTTTTCTGTATCATTATTATTGTAAGCTTTATCTTTCAGTTCAACTTGGTTATTCTCAATAAAATCGTTAAATGTCAGGTGACAATTATTTAGTCGAGCAACATAGTAGTGACTTAAATTTGTATTGGCTAATAATATTACTTGGTCTGTTTGTGTAACTGAAGGACCCGTTTGATTGATATTTTGAAAAATTGAAGAAAAACCATCAACCATAAATGTAATTACTTTTGTTTCTAACGCATTGCTGAGTGCAATTGTTGATCCTTCATTCGCCCAAACATCATCAGCAGAAATCATTCGTACAAGATCATCTACAGTTGGATCATCAATTATAGTACTGTCTTCATTGGTTACTCTAACCTCTATCTCTGCTGATTTACATAATATTTCATAATAGTAAAGATTCTCCATGATATGAACAATGATGAAAATTTTAATATCACAATACAATGCTTCATTGTTAAGCAAAAGTTCAGCAATACAGCGAAAGAAGCAATTTCCATCAGCGTCAACATTATCAAGTTGAAGTTTATCTAAGATGAATTTCGGAAATCGTGCTTTTTGTACCTCCCTTTTAATGTTACAATTTTTCACTACATATGTATAGTTCGTTTTAAACTCGTCTTTAATTTTTTTACAGGTTTTTGAAATTACATTTTCATTGTTTTTTAAGATATCTTTTATTTCAGAAATCAATTTCGTAGCATGAATTTGCTTTAAAATATCAATATTCGGTCCAATAGCAGGCTTTTGTAACCTATTTTTTGTTCTTTTCGGAATATTGTTTTCATTGTTTTGGATTTCTTTAATTTCAGAAATTGGTTCAGTAGCATGAATTTGTTTTAAAATATCAACGTTAGGTCCAAGAGCAGGCTTTCCTTTATTATCATTTATTTTGTTCTGAATATTAGGCTCATTGCGTATGGTTTCACAAAAATCAGAATCAGAGACGTCAGCTAGTAAATCTATATTAAGTTGCATAATGCGTATACCTTGCCATGTCATTCCATTAAACGTTGGCGAATTAACTTTTCTGTGAGCTGCCACAAAATGAAAATTAATTTCATTTACGATCGTAATTGGTACAGCTAAAGATGTGTTACTTGGTATATATTTAATAATGCTACCTTTTTTATGTGTTTCCCGCTCCACACCAATGACGACTAAAGTTACTTTCAGAGCATCACTCATAGCAAACAATGATCCTTCATTTCCCCAATGTTTATCACGAGCTACCATTTGCAAGAAATCTTTTAATGTCGGGGAAACTATTTCACATCGATACTTGTCTCTAACTGAAACATGATGACGAGAAATCAGTGATTCAAATTTGTTCTTATTACAAATGACGTGAAATATGATGAAAAGTTTGATCTGTGAATATCTGTCTTCATCATAAAAGATTAATTCAGCAAATGATCTGAATAAACAATTACCATCAGGCTCAACGTCAGTTAATGCAAATGAATAATTGAGTTTATCATTCAACTGAGCATTTTTAATTGGCAACCCATTAGTTTGCAAAATAAACTTTGTAGAGTTGTGGTAGTTACATGATGTATCTGTTATGTTTTTTTCATAAATTTTATAAATTTCATCAGAAATTTTACCTATAAGTTCATTGTTTTGATTGAAAAGCAGTGCAATGTCTTTTAAAGATTCGCATGCTGCGATTTTCTTTAAAATTTCTCGAGTTGCGAGAAGTTCGTCAGAAATTGATACTTCTGAAACTTTCTGAATAGTATCATTTTTTTTCTTATTGGTTTTATTAGCATTTTTTTGCTTCAGTAAAGATGTCTTCGTTTTACGTGTTTCAATATTTTGTACTTCATTGACATTCGATGAGTGTAATGGATTCCTATTATTTTGAATATCAATATTTGAGTTTCGCAAATTAGTGTCATTCAGGCAATCTTTCGCTGTTGAAGAGTTTGAAATGATTGGTTTTGCGATGCTAAACCCTGTTAATTTTGAATGATCAACTATAACCCTATTCTTAATTTCATTTTTTTTGTTACAAAAGAAAATAGGTTTGTGATCTGAAGTGATACTTTCATAAGTTCCCGATATATAATCAACTAAATTCGTAAATATTACATCGATTTGTGTATTAAAGTTTGTAGTTGAAATCAATGAAGGTAATGCTCTTTTTAAGTATTTAATTTCATTCATATATTTTTCTAACCATGACATATCATTGCTGTAACAATCTTGATTGAAATCACCAATGATTACTAAATTATTGTCTGATTTACAAGGATGTGTCATACTTTCTATACATTCTTTAAATGATTTTTTGGAAGTATCTGGTGATACATATCCTGCGACAATAAACAAATCATTTATGATTAAACTTACTAAATCAAGATGTTCAATTTTCTTAGTATTTTCTGAACGAAAATCACGTGTTAGATTATTAACGATGGCAACCTTGATATGCTGTTTTTTATAAACAATCAATCCTCGAAGAAATTTTTTGCCAACGTTGTTTTCATCTGATCGATAAATTATTTCATATCCATCAATTGTAATATGGTCAGTATTGTCAGTCGGCAAAGTGCGTGCTTCAGCAAAAATCATAATATCTGCTCCGTGGAACCATTTATCGTTTTTAACGCAACCAATGTATTTATGTAGTGATAACGCGTTATGAAAAACGATTTTAATGCCTTTTAATTCATCTAAAGGCTGCTCAAATGTTACTAAACGTTTTTGAGTTTTTAAGCGATCTAATTCTACTTTAAGATCACTGGTATCATCTAAAGGAGCTGGAGGTTTAAATTTACCATCAATGTAAAGATTATTGTGATGACCAACACGGCTGTATGCAACGTATTGCATCATTCGTGTCATCCCCTGGTTATGAACACAAACAGATGAAAAAGTTTGACCTTGGCTTTTATGAACCGTCATACCTTCAGCAACAATCAAAGGAAACTGCTGACGAGCAGCTGTTTTAGTACCAACTGTAATATCAGAAATTACAATTGGAAAAATCGGAACAAGATTCATGTTTAATTTATTATTTTTCAAATAGAACAAATGCTTACTTCGAGTTGATCGCCCGATATCAGTTGATTCAAACTCTAGCCAAAATATAGTAATTTCATCTGAATTGTCTTTTTTAGTAACATGTCTTAAAATGCCTGATGCTCCATTCACTAATCCTTCAGCTGTACAAATATTACGGGTGACCATCAATTTAGTACCAATTTTAGCAAAAATAGTAGTCGGTAAGCAACCCGTTTGGTTTATTGGTAATTTTTGAAGTGCAGAAAGTGATTTTTGAATGTTTACATCACTCATTCGTTTCTTACCATGAATATTATCTTTAGCATTGTGTACAAACAAGTCACCTGGCATTTGCGTTACTTTTCGATCATTGTAAGCATCAGCATCTTTATTTTTAAAAAAAAGATGAATAGCATCATAAGGAACATCTTTCACATTGCAACGTGATTGTATTAATTGTATATCGCTATCAGTCATCGTTCCCATGGAAAGATTATTTAAAGCGTCAACGAAATTTTTGTTGTCTTGTCGCATAACTTTGGTCAATTCGTAGTATTCAAAATTAACCCAATTATCCGTTGCAAATAACTCGCTATATCTAGAATCAGCAAGATTGGGTTTGAATGGTTTACCAGGGTTGGCATTAGACCACTCTAATTTCCTATCTCTTAAATAATGTTGAGCCGTGTAATAAATTGGTTTGTCCATCACAGGTGGTAGCTGTCTCAAGTCTCCAACAAATATAACTGATAAACCACCAAATGGTGAGTTATTACCGGTGATTTGTTGAAGACGAGTATCGATCTGATTGAAACGATTTCGTCCAATCATTGACACCTCATCTATTATTATAACTTTTACATCACGCATTTCAAATCTTAATGATGTAACAGTGCTCGAACTTAAAGCCGGAAGATTTCCTCTTTTGTTGTCGCGAGGTAATACAAAACAGCTATGAACTGTTACACCTCCAATTAAGAATGCAGCTTTACCTGAAGGGGCAGCTAAAACAACTCTTGGAGAAGAAATATCTAAGCAAAGAATCTGCTTAGTATAATAATGAGTAATAGTTTGAAACAAAAGATTGATCAAAAATGATTTACCAGTACCAGCTTGGCCACAGATGACTAAACGTAAAGTTTTATCAAGTTTTAAGGCATGCAGACAATGCATAGTTATTTGTAACTGTTGTTCGTTTGCCTTTAAAAGTAATCCCAAGATATTATTTTCCTCCATAACTGTTGGAACACTGATCTTATAGTCTTTTTCTTTTGATTCAGCATTACGTTCATTATTAATTGGGTTACCATCACCATTGATGTCAGGAAAAATATCAGTGGATTCATTTAAATTTGTTACATTCTCATCTATTAAAGTTTCATTATTCTCTTCATTATCTAATTGGTTTTCTTCAGCCTCTTTAACAAGATCTTCTATGTAATTCTGATCCATTTTGTAAATTAAAGCTCGATTTTTTTCGATTAAGATAATATTTTCGTTATACCGTTCTTTTTTTTCTTGTAGACTTAAAGCCTCAATTTCATTTTTCTCATGACGGAATGGCAAATATAAAAGTAATTGTTCTCGATAATAATTTTCTTCATCTTGATATTTGTTATAGTGCCGTGTTCTCAAAATTTTACGCTTTGTACGTTGTTTGGCAATATTTTCTTCATAATCACTATCTTTATTGTCATTACAATCACTGAGCTCTTCTGCTAAATCATGATCCTTTTTGTTTGCTTTTCTTTTCGAAATAAGCTTATTAAGATTATTAAATCCTGTAGCAACATCAGCTAAGCATAATGACTCATATTGTGAATCTCTCTTGCTATATTTTTCAATAATATTTTCTTGATAAATATCAGTCGAATCGGGAGCCATGTCGGATAATTCTTTATTATTTTTTACTACTCTAGTTCTTTCTTCAGAAGGGAAAGTAGGTACTATCACCCCATATCGACTAGATTTAAAACCTGGTATATGTAGAACTAAACTAGCAGCTGCTTGACCTGACAATACTCTTTTATTCATGAAAGCGTTACCGATTATTTTTATCTTTTCAAGATTTGTAAAGTCTCCTTGGGCAAATTGTTCAGTTAAATTTCTGAATAATTTTGCCATTTCTTTTTCAACTTTAACTACATAATCAGTTAAATAAGTTACACACGCATACGCATCACAGATAAATTGAATATCCATATTCGATTTGAGTAAGTTTAAAATATCTGGATTGTATGCATTAATGAATAACTCATTACTTTCTCGTTTTAAAAATAGACGAGTTGTTTGTAAAGGGTATCTAGCAGCTTCAATATATTCTTGTTCAGACAATTCAAGTTCACTTAAAATTTGTACAAATGAAATTTCACGTGGAACTTTGCTCAATTCATCAAGATAATCTGTAATCTTCTGAAAGTTTAGTTTTACTTTTTGATTTCGTTGATTCGTTGGTAGCTTAGTTAATATTCTTGTTTCTGGCATTGGCCATAAAGGAAAATGGAAGCGACATTTTTTTAAATTTTTCGAACCTTTGTAACATGTGAAAGTATGTTTATGAACTTGATAGTTCATTACATATGGATTATTTCGATCTAATCGACATGTTATAAATTTGTCGATAAATTGAACGCAATCTTCTACAGATGTACTGTCTTCAGGGTCATATGTTGGAGCGGCATTTAACCAAAAGAGCATGTGACGATGTAAAGTTCCTTTTTGCTGAACTTCATCTTTTTGAACATAATCTTCAACATAATTAACTTTGAAAGGACCGGGTATCTTTTGAAGACAGTTTAGTATATTATTAAAATAACGATTAATATATCGTGCACACGTCACAGGATTATTGCGTATTAAAAGAAGTTTTTCATTATATTCGAGATCAAGTGCATTCTGCAAACTGATTTTTTTATCATATTGATCTTCATAGAGTTGTTGCAATATATAGGGATCGCTCTCTAAAGAAATAGAGAATGTAACAAATAAAGTTGCTGGACCAATTTGTGCGATTTTAGCAATCAAAAACTTTTTTTTATCTTCTAAATAAGCAGGAGAACCAACAATTGGCTTTAAAAATTTATAGGCTTTGTCTTTATTAATAAGTTCATCAACTACTTTTTTTTGCAAAACGTCTTGAGCTTTTAAAGATTCGTTTTTACAGCCTCGACGAGAAACAAAACTCATTGAATCTCTTGTACGTTTTTGTACTGTCATTTGACCGAGTAAAAGAACAAGCGTTGGATCGATCCGGCAACGTGAATCTTTGTGAGTGAGCCATAACTTGTGTCTTTCATTAGCTGTAAGGATTTTTGCTTCATCAAAAGGCTCACCTCCAAATATTTGTGGAAAACAGAAAATTTCATAATGAGGAATGCTGTACAGTGGTACAGGTTTTTTGTTTTCACCAGGCGCAATAATTCGAGTTAATTCGGCTGCCTCACGATTTTGATCGATGATTAAAACATTATCTCTGTCAAAATCTCCACCACAATCAATGTCTTCAATATCATCGTCATCATCGTTAAATTTTGTAAATAATTCATTTTGAGACTTCAAAAGATATTCTTTATCCTTATCATCGACTATGAAAGGAAATTCTTTTTGGGTAAACTGAGTAAAGAACTCTTCATTTTCCCGAATGCCGTATTGTTTATACAATTTTGAATTTGATAAAAATTCCATGGATTGTTTTATATCTTCGACAACTACATTTTCAGCCATATAATTAGTTTTATATTCTTTTTTACGTTTAAAAATTATTTGAACCACCTGGGCTTCTTTCGGGTGTCGAGGCAAACACTTCATCATTTCTCCCACGTCCACTTCAATATTTACAATACTTCCTTTGATAGATAGTTGTGGATTGACAGTGAACTGATGAAGAGGAACAATTTGCATAAATGGTAACCAAGGCGATACCAATCTAGCTCCAAGCGGAGTCAAACGCTTTAAACAATCGGGAATTTCTATAAACGAAAGATTTTTTGTGGCTGCTCTTTTTGAAATCTTACCCAATCTTAAATTATTCCAGCACTGATCACAAATAAACTCAGATTCTTTGAAATAATACGTATCATTATCCATTTTTTTCTTTGTAATGAGTTGTCGTTTATAATTTGTTAACTTAGTTATGCTATCATACAGCTTACGCATACAACAAGTACAAACTTCAGGGGCTTGACATTGTTTAGCTAAAACTTTTTGATACAATCGTGCAGTTTTATTACCACTTTTGGCTTTGTTTGCAAGTTGTATAGAATATGTATTAGAATAATTGTTTAATTTGTTTATTCGCTCTTTGCGTTCTTCATCTTTAGTAATTTGTCGTTTTCTACGACCAAAATCTGGATCCAGCCGTGCTCTTTTTATAGGGTTTTCACTATTACTGTTGGATAGTTTCTCAAATGGTCGTTTTTCATGACCCGATTTTAGACCCAAATCGAAATTTTTCAATGATTCATCGTTACTATCATCATCTATTTTTATAGGATTATCGGATGCCCGAAATATTTCATCCTTTCGTAAATTTTCTATGAATTTACGTTGATACTGGCGTCGTGCCTTGAGGGATTTTTTTTTTACTTTTGGCATATTTACTTTATGCACATAAAAATTTATTTAAAAAAATTAATGTAAAAAAACATAAATAAATATAACAAAGAATATAGTTATAATAAAAAATGTAATGAAAAATATCAATGTAATAAGAAATATAAAGATAATCAAAAAAAGCTTTATCGCAAGTCGCAAAAGGCAGACTACAGTCGCAAAGGGCAGACTACAGTCGCAAAAGGCAGACTAGAGTCGCAAGAGGCAGACTAGAGCCGCAAGAGGCAGACTAGAGTCGCAAGAGGCAGACTAGAGTCGCAACAGGCAGACTAGAGTCGCAAGAGGCAGACTAGAGTCGCAAAAGGCAGACTAGAGTCGCAAGAGGCAGACTAGAGTCGCAAAAAGCAGACTAGAGAAGTTAAAATCAAATCAAAACTTTATGTTATGAATTGTAAAAAAGAAATCTTATTCAATTGTTAGCTGGAAAAAATAATATTCAATTAAAAATTTTATTAACCAAAATTTAACAAACAAAAATCAGAAATAAAGTTGCTACAATGAAGAACAAAAAAGTGATAGCAGCTATATAAAAAAAATTGTCAACGTGGAAGAACCGTCAGTAAAGCACCCCTAGCGCTTTCGCGCTTGAGGTGTGCAAAAAAGTAATTAAATAACAAATCTTTGTTTTAATTTGTGAATTATATGAAAAAATAAAATTTGTGGAAAAGTATAATTATAAACTTTGAAAAAAAAAAATTGAATATGTGGTAATTTATTATTTTTGTTTTATTAAATTTTGGTTAGAAAAAAGTAAAAGTAAAAAATGAAACGATTAATTAAAATAAAAAAAGAAACAACCAAATAAAAAATACCTTTGAACTCGTTCAACTAAGAACAAATGACTCACTTGAAAATTTTTGAATTATTAAAATATCGGAACAAATCGAAATTTTCTGACCAATTAATTACTGCTGGAATAAAAAAATCAATTTATCAAAGTTTTAAATTTTATTTTTTTTTAAATCTTTAAAAAAATCATAAAGTAAGGTAAAGTACCCAGTAGTTGAACAAGTTTCAAAGTACAACGTATTTTTGACCCTACTTTTAATATACAAAGTTGTAATTATTAGTTCAAATTAATGATTTTCATGAAAATATAAACAATTTTGAATTGGTTGAAGCGCAAAACAACGTAGATAATTGAATATTTATATTTTGATAACGTTTTTAAGATAGACTATGAAAGGAGTAGTAGTTAAACAATCAACTCTGACAAGCCGCAGTAGTTGAACACTCCGGGAGCAGTAGTTGAATAAAAAATATATGGCAATAGGCACACCAAAATTTTTCAACGTTTTATTGAAATATCAAAAGAATTATAACATATTATTTAATAATATTAAAAATAATACTGGGAATACTTAATATGATCATTATGGTGTTTCAAATAAAAAAAACAATTTTTTTTTATGGTATCCAAAAATTGAAAGTATAACTAAAAATTAAAATTTTGGTACTGTTCCGAGCTCTTAATAATGATATTAAGGTTTGCCTCAATCTACTTTTCTATTTTCCATTTAAATAACACGAGAAAAAAAAAAAAATTTTTTTTCAGAATTTTCTAGCTCATAAACCGATCAACGGATTTGTATGCACAACTAATTTTTATGTAGGAAATTGAACGCTCTACAGAAAAAGTTTCTTATCATTTTTTGATATATCCCACTGTTCAAAAGTTATTCAAGCTGCAGGTCAAAGTTATAGTAAATTTTGATATTTTTTACTTTTCTGGCAAAATTATCAGTCTTATCAAAAAATATCATAAAAACTTTTTTGTAGATAACTTGATTCTTACAAATTATTATGAATGAAGTTTTTCGAAATTTTGCGTTGTTTTCAAGTTATTTTCATTTCAATGTCAAACTCTTAAAAAAATAGATTTCTGATTGATTTTAAGAGCTTGACATTGAAATGAAAATAAATTGAAAACAATGCGAAATTTGAAAAAACTTTATTCATAATAATTTGTAAGGAATAAAATTACCTGCATAAAATTTTCATGACGTTTTGTAATAAGACTGATAGTTTTGCCGGAAAAGTAAAAAGATCTCAAAATTCATTATAAATTCGACTTGAAGCTTAAATAATTTTTGAATAGTGGGATTTATCGAAAAATGATAAGAGACTTTTTTTGTAGAGCGTTTAATTTCCTACAAAAAAATTTATTGTGCATAAAAATCCGTTGATTGGTTTGTGAGCTAGAAAATTCTAAAAAAAAAAAAAAAATTTTTTTTCCGTGTTATTTAAATGGAAAATAGAAAAAATGGATTGAGGCAAACCTTAATATTATTATAAAGAGCTCGGATTGGCACCAAAATTTTTATTTTCAGGTATACTTTCAATTTTTGGATACCAACAAAAATTTGATTTTTCTGAAACACCCTAATGATCATTTAAAAATGAGAAATAGTTGTATTTAATTTTTTAATTACATTTTTTATTACTAATGAATTGATTATTATGAATTAAAAACAACACAAAAAATGAACTGTTACCTGAATTGAAAATCATAAATACTTTTATTTATGTATTATAAATATAATTTTTTTTTATTACAAGACAGAACAATAATTTAAACATTTAGATCTGTTTCTTGTTTAATTTTTAAAGTTTTTTGTAACGTTGTTAACTCATGAACTTTTATGGATTTTTCTAATTTTTGTAGCTGGGATTCAAGTTATTTTGACTTTGTTTGCAATTATTTTTTATTAACAAATAAATTTTATTCACAATTTTCATCTTACCTATATGTTGTGACTTTTTTTTGGTTAGAAAACAAAAATTTATTTTGATGAAATAGATACGTTTTAACACGAAATCACTTAAAATTATTACTCTAATTGTTGAGGAATCACTCATACTTTATTGCCGTATATCTTTTTTAAAAAATAAATAATTAAATTAAATTATTTATTATTGCACTAGAATAAATTTCACGCAGTTGAGCTACTGCTGCCATAAAAATAACGTGGACCCAATACTTGAACATGTGATGCCATCTTGTTCAAGTTTTGGGTATAAAATAATTATAGGCTTAGAAAATAAAAATTCAAAAAATGTTCCGAGAATTTTTTGTAACTTGACAATTTATATACAAACAAATTTTTAAACAAAACAGTTTTTTTAATTAACAAAAAGCTTTTTTAAAACTGGATAAACTTTTCATAATAAAAAATTCTCAGTGATTTTTATGAAGTTAATAATTTCAGCTCTGGAGACGACAAAAATAAAAATAACGCTTTCTGCACATATGAAACGAAAAAAAAATGGCGTCACAAAAACGGCGCAAAGTTAAACTTTGCGCGGTGACATTAGCTTTCTTCCTGTCAGCGTTAAACGTTGTATTTACTCACGTAAACAATGTGATTTACGTCGCGTGTAGTATTGGGGAGTTCCGAGAATAATAAATACATGGCGAGTTTACACCGAGCTACATTTTCAACCGATCACCCTGATAGCCAACTTATCCACAAGTTTACTTCAATCTACTGCCGTATTCTAAAGTCAACTTAAAGAAAAGTGTTGGAGAGCAAGCAGTTACCTTTAAGTTGACAGTAAATTGCCTGTAATTTAAATTCAATTTGACTGCAAGTGTTACTGTCAGACAATGACGTTAAGTTGATTGAAATTTCACTTCAAATTGATGGCAAGTTCTTCTGTCAAATTACATTCAGATGACGGTAATAGATTTGCATCAACTTGCCCGCAAGTATTATCCAGCCGAGGCTTACTAGAAACTTGTCGCCAAGTTAACCGAAAAAGTTGGTATTTTCATAAGTTAACGGCAACTTTTCGAGAAACTTGTCGACACCTTTCAGCTTGTGTAACTGTTGCCGAAAACTTGTCTACAAGTTACACAAAACTTGGTGACAGATTGCGGCAGTAGATTGTCGCCAAGTTTCTCAGCAACTTGTAGCCAACTTGTAGTCAACAATTACACAAGCTAAAAGTTGTCGTCAAGTTGGTCGCAACTCAGGTACACCAACTTTCTGATCAGAAACTCTGGCTATCAGGTTTACTTTTTATGATTAATTATTTAACTATTTATTTTTTTCTTTTTTTTTACTTACATTTAAGGAACTATTAAATTAATTTATTATAATAGAAAAAATTTGGAAAATCCAAAAGTGCACGACTCATAATACTCATTTATTATAAAATAATAAAATAATAATAAAAAAATGGCGGGAAGCACGAATAAATTTAAAATATATACAATTTTCTTTCATTAAAATTTGTTATGTTTTTTTTTTTTTTTTAATTATATTTGTATTTTTTGTTTATAATTATAAAAGAACCTACTCAAAATATCTCGACTAATAACAAAAACAAAAAAAAAAATAAAAAAAAATTGAATTGAAAAAAAATTCAGGCTTACCAATTAGCAAAAAAAGAACACAGCTGTACTAGGACGGTAATTTGCAAGCGCCCCTAGTGAGATAAATGTACGTATAATGTGTAGATATATCACCATTCATGTTAATTTTACATAGATATATATAGATATAGTTATACAGCCTTTTTTTTTTTATTTTATTAATTGTAATTAAACGACACTGAGTTACCTAGCCATTCGCAATAGGGGACCTACAAATCTATCAAAGAATTTTTTTTTTTAAATTTGATTCAGTTACTGGATTTTTTCACAAGTTATCATGATACGGGTTTCAGACTTGACGGACAGGAAATTTTTTAAAACTATTTTGATGTTTTTTTCGTATTTATTGAACTAAATTAATTTTTTAAAAGTATAGAACTAATCTACATTAAATTATCTTCAAAATAGTATGCAAATTATCTTGATTCCGTGAACTAACAAGGATATAATAATTGAAAGTTTCCGAAGTGAGGCGAAAAAAATTTTTCGATCGTAAAGCACTCTCTGATGCTTCGCATCATGAGTCGTGCAAAAATAACAATAAATGAAAAAAACAAAATTTAGTATTACAAAGTCAAGTTTTTTTTTTATTTTTATTATTGCAGTTACATAGCCGATAACAAATAAATAATTAATACTATTAATAATTAACTAGCATTTTTGACAAGCTTTTAAATAGATTTAATACATCTGTAAAAATTATTTGCCTCATACTTTATGATAAAAAAGGAAAAAGAGAAAAAGTAAAACTTAAATAAATTATTACTCAACTATCTTTCTCAGATCTTATTATTTTATAATCTACCATGTACTATTTAAATATTTTCAATTAACGAAATTTTACTATTCTTCTTTTTCATTTCTTATTATAAAGTACGACAAAAATAGTTATAACTAGTACACAGATACTTTTCAGAAAGTTGTAAAAGAACAAGATGCTACTAAATTAATTATTAACATTAATAAATAATAAATAAATAAATTATCGTATTAAATATTTTTTTTTTTCAACTGACTTAAAAAAGTTATAAAAAAATTAATAACGTAAATAATATATATTATACTTTGTTTTAAGTAATTGTTCAGTTAGTTATTATGAAAATCAATTATACTTGTCTTTTTTTTTTTCATATCCATTATTTTTATTTTTTTCTTTTGTTTTTTTTTATGCAACTTAAATAAGTTGAGTTAAGGCGGTACTTTTCGCCTTTTAAATTTTATTTTTTTCTTATTTTTAATAATTAACAAATTTTTTTATGATTTAATTGAAATAAAATAAAAAAATTTAAGTTTAAGATAAGAGACCCAGTACCCAACCAAGCAACTAGTACTCGATCACTCATGTATTCGTATATCTATATTTATTAAATTTTACTAAATATAGATATACAAATTCATCGAGTGATCGAATACTAGTTCCCTGATTGGGTACCAGGTCTTTTACCTTAAACTTAAATTTCTTTATTTTATTTCAATTAAATCATAAAAAAATTTGTTAATTATTAAAAATAAGAAAAAAATAAAATTTAAAAGGCGAAAAGTACCGCCTTAACTCAACTTATTTAAGTTGCATAAAAAAAAACAAAAGAAAAAAATAAAAAAATAAAATAAAATTTAAAAGGCGAAAAGTACCGCCTTAACTCAACTTATTTAAGTTGCATAAAAAAAAACAAAAGAAAAAAATAAAAAAATAAAATAAAATTTAAAAGGCGAAAAGTACCGCCTTAACTCAACTTATTTAAGTTGCATAAAAAAAAACAAAAGAAAAAAATAAAAATAATGAATATGAAAAAAAAAAGACAAGTATAATTGGTATAAAATTAATAACTGTTGTGATATATGTAAATGTTCCCACCAGCACCCCCACGATCATTGGCACCACGGCCTCTTCCACCGCGATTATTTGAACCTCGGCTTCCCCTCCAGTTTCGGCGCTGTGCACCCCCATTCTTCTTTCGCTTCTTACCCTTGTACGAATTATTATCTACAGTATGGAAAATAAATAAATAAATAAAAAAAAGGAAGAAATAAAAACAAAAAAATAAATAGAACATCCTTGCTTAAAAAACCCAATAGATTCTTATAGGTGTAGGCATAAGGCCCCATACTTAACTATAGCACTTCTCATAGAACTTATTCATTCTAATAAAATCTCTATGGGAATTTATGAGAACTTATTGGATTCTATGAGATTTTATAAACAAGGATGTACATTTTTCACTAATACAGCAAAAAAACTGAAATAAATAAATAAATATAACTCAAAATACCATTATTGTCATTGTTATAATTTTCGTTGCGACGTCGATCGTTACAAATCGATAATGGATGGCCTATAACCTCCACAGCAGGCAGATCTTGTCGTGCAACTGGTGGAACTGGTTGTGCAGCTGGGTGAGCCAGTTGTCCAACTGGTAAAGCTGGCTGTGCACCTGGTAAAGCTGGTTGTGCAACTGGTGGAACTGGTTGTGCAGCTGGTTGAGCCGGTTGTCTAACTGGTAAAGCTGGCTGTGCACCTGGTAAAGCTAGTTGTGCAACTGGTGGAACTGGTTGTGCAGCTGGTAAAGCTGGTTGTTCAACTGGTGGAACTGGTTGTGCAGCTGGTTGAGCCGGTTGTCTAACTGGTAAATCTGGCTGTGCACCTGGCAAAGCTAGTTGTGCAACTGGTGGAACTGGTTGTGCAGCTGGTTGAGCTGGCTGTGCAACTGGTAAAGCTGGTTGTGCAACTGGTGGAACTGGTTGTGCAGCTGGTTGAGCCGGTTGTCTAACTGGTAAAGCTAGCTGTGCACCTGGTAAAGCTAGTTGTGCAACTGGTGAAACTGGTTGTGCAGCTGGTTGAGCCGGTTGTCTAACTGGTAAAGCTGGCTGTGCACCTGGTAAAGCTAGTTGTGCAACTGGTGGAACTGGTTGTGCAGCTGGTTGAGCTGGCTCTGCAACTGGTAAAGCTGGTTGTGCAACTGGTAAAGCTGGTTGTGCAGCTGGTTGAGCCGGTTGTCTAACTGGTAAAGCTGGCTGTGCACCTGGTAAAGCTAGTTGTGCAACTGGTGGAACTGGTTGTGCAGCTGGTAAAGCTGGTTGTTCAACTGGTGGAACTGGTTGTGCAGCTGGTTGAGCCGGTTGTCTAACTGGTAAAGCTGGCTGTGCACCTGGCAAAGCTAGTTGTGCAACTGGTGGAACTGGTTGTGCAGCTGGTTGAGCTGGCTCTGCAACTGGTAAAGCTGGTTGTGCAACTGGTTGTGCAACTGGTGGAACTGGTTGTGCAGCTGGTTGAGCCGGTTGTCTAACTGGTAAAGCTGGCTGTGCACCTGGTAAAGCTAGTTGTGCAACTGGTGGAACTGGTTGTGCAGCTGGTAAAGCTGGTTGTTCAACTGGTGGAACTGGTTGTGCAGCTGGTTGAGCCGGTTGTCTAACTGGTAAATCTGGCTGTGCACCTGGCAAAGCTAGTTGTGCAACTGGTGGAACTGGTTGTGCAGCTGGTTGAGCTGGCTGTGCAACTGGTAAAGCTGGTTGTGCAACTGGTGGAACTGGTTGTGCAGCTGGTTGAGCCGGTTGTCTAACTGGTAAAGCTAGCTGTGCACCTGGTAAAGCTAGTTGTGCAACTGGTGAAACTGGTTGTGCAGCTGGTTGAGCCGGTTGTCTAACTGGTAAAGCTGGCTGTGCACCTGGTAAAGCTAGTTGTGCAACTGGTGGAACTGGTTGTGCAGCTGGTTGAGCTGGCTCTGCAACTGGTAAAGCTGGTTGTGCAACTGGTAAAGCTGGTTGTGCAGCTGGTTGAGCCGGTTGTCTAACTGGTAAAGCTGGCTGTGCACCTGGTAAAGCTAGTTGTGCAACTGGTGGAACTGGTTGTGCAGCTGGTAAAGCTGGTTGTTCAACTGGTGGAACTGGTTGTGCAGCTAGTTGAGCCGGTTGTCTAACTGGTAAAGCTGGCTGTGCACCTGGCAAAGCTAGTTGTGCAACTGGTGGAACTGGTTGTGCAGCTGGTTGAGCTGGCTCTGCAACTGGTAAAGCTGGTTGTGCAACTGGTTGTGCAACTGGTGGAACTGGTTGTGCAGCTGGTTGAGCCGGTTGTCCAACTGGTAAAGCTGGCTGTGCACCTAGTAAAGCTAGTTGTGCAACCGGTTGAGCTGAACTGGCTGAACAGCGGCGTTTCCAGCAATGGGTAGTTGTGGCCACTGGTTTCGCAATCTGTCCATTGCTTGATTGTGACCATTGACCAGTTCGATTTCCCGCTGCGCCCATTGTTGCGCATTTCGAGCATTCTCAGTCTCCAATCGCGCCACGTATCGTCTCAAGTCATTGAGCTGCTGTTGTATGTTATCTATGAAATAAGAAAAAAAAAATAAATAAATTGAAAGAAATGAAAATAATGATAAGTTTTACTAAGCACTTTAAAGATTTGAAAAATTAATAAAAAGATCTTACTTGGCAGAGACATTTTCTGTAATTAAAATTTTCAGTTCGAATTACTGCACCTGGAAAAAAAAACACAAACAATCATTTTTTTTTTTTTTTTATTGTATAAATATATGATAAACGATTGGAAAATTGAAAAATAAACGATTGAAAAAAAAAGTTTATTCTAAAAAATAAAATAAGACATCAGTAAACGATAAAAAAGTGAGGTTATGTTTAAAGTCAACCGAGTTTATGTTTGAATTGTTAATGAAAAATTTTAAAAAATGTGTATATATATATGTAGATATTCACTTTATAATTTTTTTAATTTTATTTTTATGTACATAATTATTTTGAAAAAATACCAAAAAATTTCTAAATGGCTACCTTCAGTCAGAAACCGCGTGCTTTTACACTTTAGCATATAGTATCTGGGAATTCCGAGAACTACCTGATGATGGCGAGTTTTCATCCAAACCATTTCAGAGCAATTTGGCTACACTCAGTGCAGCCAGATCGTGGACGAAAAGTTCCCCTTCCCAAGCACCGTTTAAGCTGTGAGTGATGCTAAAATGGTGCAAAGACAGGGGAACTTTTCGTCCACGATCTGGCTGCACTGCGTGCAAATTGATGCAAATCAACTGCCGTCATCTGAATGTAATTTGACAGAAAAATTTGCCGTCAATTTGAAGTGAAACTTTCAATCAACTTAACGTCATTGTCTGACAGTAAAACTTGAAGTCAAATTACAGAAAATTTACTGTCAATTTAACGGCAACTGTTTGCTCTCCAACGCTTTCCTTTAAGTTGGCTTCAGAAGACGGCCGTAGCTTAAAGTTAACTTGCGGTTAAAGTGGCTATCAGGGAACTTTTTACTAGAAAAAAAAGTCGGTAATGTTTATTCTTACCATTTCAGAAAGTAAGCATATTTATACAAAAAAAATGTCTACAACTTGAGGATAAAAAATTACTTTACAATTTTTCAAGTCAAATTAACAATAAATTGATGTAAAAATTTGCCTGAAAATTGACAACAACTTTTTTCTAGTCAACTTTTGAAGTGAATTTGCATTCTAATTCGGCTAGTAAATTTACGTTAAATCGTACAGCAAGTTGTGTATAAAAATCTATGCTATATATTCTTGAAGTATAAACTAAACTAAATCAACTATTGCCAAACCTAAAAATCAAGAAATACTCATACTTACCTTATATTTCATAAACAATTGAACTTTTATTTTTATTTCATTACTTTTTGTTTTTATTTGTTTTATTTTACACATACACTGGTGTCCACAAATCTGTACATTCAAATGCAAAAAAAAATTTTAATTAAATAAATACTTAACAAAAAATTAATACATAAAGGAACAGGGCCGCTTCCCTGATAGCCAAGTTGGCCGCAACTTGTTGGGAATTGACAATCTACTGCCGCAACCCGTCGCCAAGTTAACCGAAAAAGTTGGTATTTTCATAAGTTGACGGCAACTTTTCGAGAAACTTGTTGACACCTTTCAGCTTGTGTAACTGTTGCCGAAAACTTGTCTACAAGTTGCACAAAACTTGGTGACAGATTGCGGCAGTAAATTGTCGCCAAGTTTCTCAGCAACTTGTAGTCAACAATTACACAAGCTAAAAGTTGTCGTCAAGTTGGTCGCAACTCAGGTACACCAACTTTCTGATCAGAAACTCTGGCTATCAGGGTTACTTTTTATGATTAATTATTTAACTATTTATTTTTTTCTTTTTTTTTGCTTACATTTAAGGAACTATTGAACTAATTTATTATAATGGAAAATTGTTATAGAAAATATTAAAAAATTCCCGCGGATAGAATGGAAATCTTTGCTAACGCCATCTAGCACGTTCCGATAGAAGAAGCAGGTCTTCACTAACTCTGTTTATATATTTTTTTTATATATGGCAGCCGGAGATGTAAATTTTTTAGCTTCGACAGTGCACATTTTATTATTTTATAATTAAACGAATAATAACAGAGTTGTGGATTTTTAATCAGTTTGTCACAATGAATATACGAATATATTGAAATGAAATTTGAAAGAATTCGTTTTGTTTTTCGAAAGTTATGGTGATTACAAGAAGAGTGTTACATGTATTTTACAGGATTTTTTTCTGAAAAATTCATTTTTTATCTAAATTGTGGGTTGGACCAGCTGTTTATTGTTTAGAAAAATGACCATTGATGTTTTCTTTAATTGTGGTATGAAGGCTGATCTACTTTAACCACTATATTATTATTTATTTAAAAAAAACTCTGACGGAACCCAGTTTTTAATTTTTAGGCGAGAGTAGAGCATACCTACGCTCGCGCTTAAGGCATGCAATATAATCATCAGAAATATCAAGATTATGATACCGTTATATGTGGACATTTGTGTCTAAAATTCCTCAATAATGAACTATAAATGGGTGTGGTTGGATTAATATGCTTAGTCATGACTGATTCGTTGACGCTAACACTATCTGGAGCTACATCCACATTGGAAGCTCAATATTTTCCACCGATTGAATTATCATCTGGAAAAAGTTATGTCTTGGGTCTTGTGGAATTATTATTCAATTCTATACCTAATATTGATGAAGGTTGTCATAAGTTCTATCTACCCAGCATAAATGGGAAGAAAGCGAATAAGGTTACAACAATACCTACTGAAAGTTATGAACTTCGTGACATTGAAAAATATTTAATAAAGGAATTACCTGAGGGTGTAGAATTGAGCATCAAAGCAAATAACAATGAATTGCATAGTGAAATTAACAGTAATCAAATTGTAAATTTTGAACCGACAGATTCAATCGCATCATTATTGGGATTTGGAAATCGTAGACTTGCACCAAACCTTCTCCACAAATCTGATTTACCAATAAAAATCCTCAAAATTAATGCATTGCGAGTTGAGTGCAATATTACTACTGGAGCATATACGAATAAACGTAAAGTACATACAATTCATGTTTCCAAGTGTTGCACCAGGATATAAGATCATCGAAGTACCATCACACATCATTTATTTACTAGTCGCCGTACAGTCAATACACAATCTGCAGCTACGAATTGTAGATCAAGATGGAGAGTTAGTGAATTTTCGTAGTAAATCGATAACAATAAGATTGCACATTAAATCAGTCAAATAATGGGGACTGTGTTTGATAAAAAAATTGGTGGCAGTCATAAAAGTGAAGCATCGTGCCGAAAGCCCATCAGTCGTCGTGCCCCTCTCACGGTGCTAACATCTCAGAACGCCCAATTTCTCAAAAACATGGGATTAAAATTACGTGGAAAATCGGTAAAATAAGAAAAATCAATTTGTGCTAGATTGTACTACCATGACAGAATTCTTGAACATCCAAAAACCAATAATCTTCGACGAATCAATTTCTCGCTATAAGGTCCATTCACATCGACCTTATGCTTCAACATCATTTAATAATAGTGATGAAATAAGAATGAGTATTCAACATCAGGATTTATGCATTCTACCGAGTAAGAGTACCTTACACATTTGCGGTAGATTTACGAATGAAGATGGCTCTGCTGTTAATGAAGCTATGGAGTTGGTTTACATGGCCATTTGTCACATGTTTGAAGAAATACGTTACGAATTGAATGCCATTGAAATCAATAGATGTAAGAATGTTGGAATGACAAGTCTTATTAAGAATAATTTATATTTGACCCCCGGGCAGGGTAATTTAATGGAAAACGCCAGGTGTTTACAAACCGATGATAAATTGACTAATAGCGACGGATATTTTGATATTTCTATACCGCTGAGTTTATTATTTGGATTCGCTGAAGATTATAATCGGATTATTATGAATGCTTAGCATGAATTAATTCTCATCAGATCAAACACTGATATTGATGCATATCTACATACACCTGCTGCTGCTAGAGAGGCTGCTGAAAAAGTTGAAATAGTTCTTAATAAAGTAGAATGGAATGTACTATAGCAATTATCTGAATATTCACTACTTCCGAAAACAACAAAACATGTTTAGCCTATCAAAACTTCAACTCAATTGGAGAAACCACAATTATCAGGTTCTAGGATTTCAAACTACAAGACGAAATATTGTGACGAAAAATTCCAGCCACTTTGATCATTGTAATATCCGAGATGTAAAAGTTTTCCTCAATTCTTAAAGTTACCCGTATGGAAATTTGAATCTAACCATTTATCGCAATCAGTGTGCTTTATTGTATGATATGTATACTAATTTTCAAACGTCATACTATAATAAAGAGCCGGAACCATTGTTGACTAAAGCAGGATTTTTAGAAGAAGCACCACTCTACATTATCGATTGTTCAAAACAAAATGAATCAATCAAATCTGGACTAGTGGACATTCGTGTTGAATTTGAATCAAATGATCAGTTTCCTGATCAGACATCAGCATACTGCTTAATTCTACATGATGATTATTTTAATGCATCTTTCGGATTTTTACACTTAGTACAATCTTTTTTGTAAGGGTAAAGATAAATTCCCGGAACATCATAATCAAGACTTGTAATTGAATTATGTTCAATGCAAAACTTATAGTCTATAATTTTAAAGTTCTGTTTTAAATTAATTGGTAGTTTATCTACTTTTATCGATAAGAGAAAACAGACCTCCAAACAAAACCTGCACTACCATGATCAGGTTCCAGTCAAAATTTGCATTACCATGGTTGGGCCTCAACCAAGTCTGCATTGTCATGATCAAGTCCCCACCAAATCTACATTATCATCGATAAGAAACAGCCCCCAAAATATCGATAAAATAAATCTACATTACCATGAATAATGAAGAAAGGCCTTAAATATCTACATCATAAATCTACATTACCATCAATAATGAAAAAAGGCCTCAAATATCGATAGCATAAATCTACATTACCGATAACAGCCCAAATATCGATAAAACAAATCTACATTACCGACATTGGGTACTTACCTTAGGCCGGTAAAGTAGGGCACTGTTTCGGGGCCAGAAGCCTCCCTATTCATGTACTAAAACCATTTTTTAGCATTTGTTTCTCCTACGATATCTCGCGAACGAATTAACTGATTTTGATGGTTGAGGCGGCAATCGACGTATTTTATTGAGTTTTAGAGCTGTTTAGATTTTAGAATTGATTAGTTGAGTTATTTTAAAGATATTCGCAAAATACTGTTTTTTATCGTTTCTTTTTTCCGCGATATCTCTTAGACAAATGACCCGATTTTGATGATCAAGGTGGCTATCGACGCATTGTAATAAATTCTAAAGCCGATCAAATTTTGAAATCGTTTAGTTTAGTTGTTTCACAGATATTTGCAAAAAACTGTTTTTTACCATTTCTTTCTTCCACGATAACTCTCGAACGAATTATCCGATTGAGATGGTTGAGGTCGCATTCGACGCAGCTTATCAAGTTCTAGAGCTGAATAGAATTTAAAGTTGATCGTTTCACTTGTTTTTGGGGAATCAATAGAAAACTAAAAAACAAATTTTTTTTTTTTTCGTAATTTGCCAATAGTTTCGAGTCTACTTGATTGAATGAACTAAAATTTTCAGAAAAGTTAATGGCCAACAAGCTCTTTTGATTGTCGCCTTAACCATCCAAATCGAATCATTAGTTGGAAAATTACAAAGAGTTTACATACATACTCACACACACGCACACACATACATACACACACTCGGACATCATTATGAAAATAGTCAGAATAACTTTCTAGGACCTCAAAACGTCGTCATCTGATGAATACTCGATTTTCGAAAATCGGGGTAAAAACAATAACTTCCCGAATTTTTGAAAATTTACAACTTTCTTAGCGGGAAGTTAAAAATATTTTTCTTTTAAAATTTATACGGGCAATAAGTAAGATCTCAAAAATCTTCTTGAAACACCAGACTGATTATACATGATGTATAGATTCACCACATATACCACATATACCACAAAAAATCTATATCTCCACTTTTTCGGTAAATTTCGTTATTTAGGTAATATCAACTAAAAACCCAAATTATTATTAAAAATATTATTTTCAGAACCAATACAGAAAAAACAATTAGAATCCGAGTAAAACTATTATGGAGACTTTTGAAGAGTATCAAATTGTCTACAAAATGCCGCAAACGGCGACCCGATAATTTGAAATGCGGCTGAGTTATAGATAATTAAAAAAAAATCCCAACTTTCCTATGTATTTTAAATGGGAAAACTTCAAAATCAAATATAAAGTACTTAAAATTAAAATTAAGAGCTGAAACTTGCAGGGAATTTTTTTTTCCATGTCTATAATAATTTTTTCAAGTGGGAGTGAAAAAAAAAAATAGTCGTTCAAAACGAATCACCCTAATACATATGCATGCAATAAAATCCCGAAATTATCTTTAAAACAGTGTACACGTGCAGTTTTCCAATTTGAGTTGAGCTCAAGTTTTTCAGTCACGTGATATAGGGATATTATTAATTTTCTTAATAAAATGTTAGTAAAGAATTTTGGTCCAAACCTTACCAAATTTAATCCTTGGTATTTTCATCAATAGGACAAATTAATAAATAAAATCGGTCTATCGCTTGACCCTGCAGGCTAGCCTCAAAACTTCCCGCTGTTTACGAGCTCAAGAAGCTCGAAAACATTATTGTGAATACATTTTCAAGCTCTTCGAGCTCGAAATAGCATATTGTGTGACGAGGGATGAAACAAGACGATTTCAGACTAGGATGAGGTTGGCTGCCCGAGCCGCAGGCGAGGGCTGACAACACCCGCAGTTTGAAATCGTGTTTTATCCTGAGTCACACACTATATTTTTCATGATTACCTGCATCGGAACTTCAAGATTCAGTGTCAGCAGCCAGTCAGAAACAAGTTAATTTCAAGCCGATGATGCAGCGAACTGTTAGAGAATGAAAAATATACGTGATTAACAGTCACTTATTAAATAGTAAATAAGACTAAAATATCATTTTCACTCATTTTTCAGTAATTTTATTTGGTTAATTAAAACTGTCACTTAAAAAATGAAATCAGTAAACTGAAGTAACAAGGCTGCAAATGAACATTAATTATAACTGACATCGGGCAGAAACAATTGTGTTTCTTCCCAAGGGAAGAAACACGCATGTTTCTGCCCGCTGTATGACGGTATTTTTGAATTATGAATTCGCTAGTAGATGTTTGCACCATCAGCTTGAAAGTAGCATGTTTCGACGGGCTGTAGAGACACTGAAACTTTAAGTTTCAAGGCTAGTATAACGAAAACACTTTTGTATGCCATTGTTTTCGAAAAAAAAACATTTTTTAGCATTTCTCTCTTCCATAAAATCTCGCAAACGAATTAACCAATTTTGATGGGTGAGTTGGCAATCGATGCATTTTATTAAGTTCTAGAGCTGATCAGATTTTGGAATTGTTTGGTTGAGTTGTTTCAAAGATTAAGATGGCTAAGGCGGCAATCGATGCGTTTTATTAAGTTCTAGAGCTGGTTTGATTTTGAAGTCGATCCTTTAAGTCGTTTCTGAGAAATCAATAAAAAACTAAAAAAATTTTTTTTTTTTCGTAATTCGCTAATAGTTTCGAGCCTAATTCATCGAATAATCTGAAATTTTTAGAATAGTTGATGACCAACAAGCTCTCTCGATTGCCGCCTTAACCATCCAAATCGGTTCATTACTTAAAAAGTTACAAAGAGTTAACACACACACACACACACACACACACACACACACACACACACACACACACACACACACACACACACACACACACACACACACACACACACACACACACACACACACACACACACACACACACACACACACACACACACACACACACACACACACATACACACACACACACACACACACACACACACACACACACACACACACACACACACATACATACAGACATCACTCTGAAAATGTCAGAATAGCATCCTATTCTGCATTTATACTGCATTTATTCTGCATAGAAGCAAGTATACTAATTTGAAAAATTCCATTTTTTTGCTCCAAGAATTTATTCCTTGGCTCAAGGAGTTTCAGGATTCCTAAATCAAGATTTATATATGCTAGATTCGAAAGTACATTTTTTTCACACAATAAATTTAACTTTAAAACCAAATAACAGATTCACTTGGGTGAAATAACTTTGGCGCCAGGAGGCACCTCGATGAATATATCGTATTTGCTTGTTTTTCTCAATTCCCAGTTAGTTGTTGTTAGTTTTGAAATGTAAGTTCACAACTATGTATGAACATCAAAACATAAATCTCGCCGTTGATAATTATTTTTGTTTAATGGATATAAATATGGACGGATTTCGTTATCATTATACCTAAATAGTAAATAATATACACAGTAGTAAATAATTACTGTGTTCAAACTCTACAGATTTCCACAGTGAATGTATTTAAATGCCAATGCTTAGTTACTGGGTAACCTCAAATTTCCTATTATTGCAAATGTGGTCATGAAACGAAAATTTTATTTGAATTTTTAGCATAAATAAATTTTTTTTCAAATAAAAATCTGCATTAAACTTCCAAATTAAAAATGAGTGTAAGTAATTGTCGTCGTAATAAACTGATCAATAATTTTAAAAAATATATTTGAATATTTCTGAATCGAGTAAAATAACATCCTGATTCAAAAAATGCGCCATACTCAAACTAAGTCGGTATCATCCTGAGTCAATATTATCGGCCTGAAACCAAGAGAAAAATATCGGTCTGTCAGTTGACCCTGCGGGCCAGCCCCAAAACTTTCCGCTGTTTTCGAGCTCAAGAACCTCGAAAACATTATTGTGAATACATTTTCGAGCTCTTCGAGCTCGAAAATACGTTTGTATGCTGTTGTTGTCGAAAAAAATAGTTTTTTACTATTTTTTCTCCAACGATATCTCTCAAATGAATTTTTTTTTTTTAATTCTTTTGACAACAGTTACTCTTGAACGAAGGAACCGATTTTGATGGTTGAGGTGGCATTTGACGCGGCTTATAAAGCTCTAGAGCCCAGTCTATTTTGGAATCAATCCATCGAGCACATTAAAAAGTTATCCAAAAAAAACATTTTTGAAAAAATTTTATTTTTGGAATATCTCTGAACGAGCCCTACCGATCAAGCTCAATTTTCTTACAGCTTCAAGATATTGACAAGCCGCGTCGAATGACACCTTAAAATTCAAAATCGGTTCATCCGTTCAAAAGATACAGGTATTTACATACGTACGTACGTACATACATACATACATACACTCGGACATCATCTTGAAATTAGTCAGAATAGCTTCCTAGGACCTCAAAACGTCGACTTCTGATGGAAACTCGATTTTCGAAAATAGGGATGAAAACAATAACTTCCCGAATTTTTTGAAAATCACCGACTTTCCAAGCGGAAAGTTAAAAAACTTCCTTCTTTAAAATTGAAATTATACGGTATTTAGTCAAACTTTTAAACAATATTTCATGTAACTCATGCCGAAGAAAACGTCGTTGAATGGTTACAGTCAACCTCATAAAATTTTATATTAAAATATAATCCTTTCTGATTGGTTACAAGAATAGCTTAATATGTATAAAATCACTCATTTTTTATATGAAACTACTGGATTTGAGTGAAATGGGCGGAGTATATCCCTACTCAATAATTCAAGCCAATAACTAATTTATCTACTTGCTCTCTTTTTACGGCACTTCGAATTTAGATACCTTATTAAAGAGACGAAAATCGCTAGACTGCACTCGCGCTCACTGGACTCGCTTCACTCGCTCCGCCAAACCCACACTCAAGTCTAATACTGATTCCACAAGATGTATAAGATACTATTATTTACGAAATTGATAAAATCCCTATACCACGTAAATGAAGAACTGAAGCTAATTAACTGAAAGGACCTTTTTTGTGGCGAATTAAATTTCTTAAAACAACGATATCAGCATTTTTACTGTAATTTTCGTTATTTTGTGAATATCAACTAATAGCCTAAATTATAATTTAAAAAAAACGATTTTCAGAATCAATACAGAAAAAACAATTAGAATATCATTAAAATTACTAAGGATGCTTTTGAAGAGTATTATATTAACTACAAAAGTCGTAAACGACGACGTGATAACATGAAATGCGGCTGAGCTATAGAAAATTGAAACAAAATTCTAACTTTCCCATGTATTTTAAATGGGAAAATTTTAAAATCAAATGTAAAGTACTTAAAATTAAAATGAAGAGCTGAAACTTTCAGGGAATTTTCATTTAATGTCTACAATATTATTTTCATGTGAGAGTGAAAAATAAAAAATAGTCGTCTTTAATCATCAATTGATGACAGATATTAAACGGCGTGAAGCAGGAAAGTATATGCGTATATTCAGAACATCACAATACGGTAGTAGAGGGGATAAGGAATAAACTATCTCGATTAATGGTTTATGGACAAATTAAGAAAAATAAATGGTTTGCTCATGCTAGGAATCGAACCCAGACAAATTAGACATCACGCGAGAGCTTTACTAGTTATGCTATTCGATCCTTCCTGAGCGTTCTTTGATTTTACCCGCTTTACCCATATCCATTAAGCACACTGTACATTGTAGTCTACACTACCACCACTTTAGTATAGTACAGTTAGTTTCCCAAGAGAATTTTTGCGATGAGCTGTGAGCGCAGTTTCTGTTGGTTTAAACGTCTACGTTCATTTGCCGCAACACAACAAAATACTTAAACCGAGATATTTCTTACCATTCAGTGAGGTACTTTTAATTTTGACTAGAGTCACAAATCATCTCGATTCAAAATTAATTATTCTTGAAGAAAGATTATTTACTCTTCGAACAAGTGATTATACTTCGGGATAAAATATTTACTTTTCTTACTTTAAGAGAATATTTCTCAATTCAAGAATCATATATTATTGAACAGAAAAAAAATCTTATGCCAAGATTACAAAATTCAAGAAACTTTGGTTCTTGAACTAAGAAAATTTTCGTTTTCATTCAAAATTGCAAAAAATATTCTTGCGGCAAGAAAAAATTTCTTGCCCCAAGGTATCTTTTTTTTCTGTGTATATCTAGTTACGTATTCGAGGCTAAAGACGGAAGATTATTTGTAGTCTAATCTCTAGGATCAAATTTTTTTCATTTTTTTTTAAATTTTGGATTTTTTTAACAGAAAGTTAAAAATATTTCTAAGCTTAAAATTTCAAAACATGTTCATTACAACAATGTACGGGAGCTTTTTAATCTTAAAAACAGTACTAACCTTTAGGCTTTTCAAAATTCACTTCGTGAATTCATTTCGTAATTCACTTCGTGAATTTATTTTTTCGTTTTCAAAACAATTACAAAAGCTACCACAGGTGATCAAAAGCAATCGTTACTCAGGCCTTGTTGACTTTTTTTAAAATGAATTTCTTGAAAATACTACCGCGTTTTATGCTTCTGAGCAATAAGATCTTGTATATGGGGCATTCGATGCCAAATCGTCCTACTGATGACTTTTGCATCTTCGATTTCGCTGAAATTGGGGCACTTTTTTGTACCCCTAGAAAAAGCTTTTCATGAATTTTTTCAAATTTTTTCATCCAGCCAATCGGGAGATATGAATTTTATAAAATTTCGGGGATTTTTTTTTTAAATAGCCATAACTTAGTGGAAAGTTGTCCGATTTGGATCTTTTTTTTTTTTTCAAAATTCGTGTTTTTTGATGAATTCTCTAAACAATTTATGCAAAAAATTATTTATTATGTATTTGATTGTTTTTTTTAAATTTTAAACTTAAAACAGCGATTTTAAGATTGTTTGTATCCTTCGATTTTTTTTTTTAAATTATCAAAAATATTACTCCCCAAAACACGAATTTTGAGCCTAGTCTCGTAATGGGATAATGATCGGTTATAATTTTTTTTTAATTTTGAAACTAAATATATGTTTTTTTATCTCTTTTTTTATTATTTATGTATTATTATACGCGGTTTTATGAGATGATATCTGAAAGAATACGATGCATTAAGATAATAAACAATTAAAGTCAAAATTTAAATTTCTAGGTTTAATTTTATTTATAACTTTTATAAGGTTTTTTTTATTTTTTTTGGCGTTTAAATATTTTACAAGAATAAGTCTCAGTTGAGCTAGATATCAGTTCCATTGTAAGGGATCCATCTGTATTTGGCATAGTGCAATGATACTTTTGTGTACCGGTGATAGTTTTAGCTTTGGAATAACGTATATTTAAAGTCTCCTTTGCTTTTTCATAATCTGCAGTAGTTAAATATCTTACTTCGATTTTTGGCAAGTTATTTGGTTGCACAGCCTATTGATACTATTCTTGGGGGTTTGTTATTTGTTTCTCAAATGGTAGTTGAAGACTAGCTCTTGCTGCAGCTCGTTTTAGTGTCCTTCCTACACCGTCACAAGGTCCTTTGCCATGGTAACTGGCAAAGAAATGCCATTCAGCATTTACTCCAAAATCTTCTTTGTGATAATATAAATTAACAAAGTTTTTGAAGTTTTTGAATTGTTGCGGAGCTCCATCGGAAAAGTAATAGATCTTTTTAGCAGTATCGGACAAAGAATTTATAAAATCAGTAATGATTTTCAAAAAGACGTCAACTGCAGTCGAGTCATGTATGTAACAGTCCGATATGATCACTAAAATTCTGTGCAATAATTCGTTATTGTTCTTAAAATAAATTTTAACTTATAGTCACTTAATTTTCAGAAGCGTATCGCGGAATGTAATTAAGAATCAAAACGAATGTCAGATGTCAGGCGAACGCAGCACCACATAGTGGTTAAGTGGTTAAATACTAACGACACCAGTGACCATCACAAATGTTCTTTTTTTTGTATATGGGTCATTTCAAACCAAATTACCAGATTTTGAAAATTGTAAACTAAAGTATCATTGCACTATGCCAAATACAGATGGATCCCTTACAATGAAACTGATATCTAGCTCAACTGAGACTTATTCTTGTAAAATATTTAAACGCCAAAAAAAATAAAAAAAACCTTATAAAAGTTATAAATAAAATTAAACCTAGAAATTTAAATTTTGACTTTAATTGTTTATTATCTTAATGCATGTATTCTTTCAGATATCATCTCATAAAACCGCGTATAATAATACATAAATAATAAAAAAAGACATAAAAAAAAATATATTTAGTTTCAAAATTAAAAAAAAATTATAACCGATCATTATCCCATTACGAGACTAGGCTCAAAATTCGTGTTTTGGGGAGTAATATTTTTGATAATTTAAAAAAAAAAATCGAAGGATACAAACAATCTTAAAATCGCTGTTTTAAGTTTAAAATTTAAAAAAAACAATCAAATACATAATAAATAATTTTTTGCATAAATTGTTTAGAGAATTCATCAAAAAACACGAATTTTGAAAAAAAAAAAAGATCCAAATCGGACAACTTTCCACTAAGTTATGGCTATTTAAAAAAAAAATCCCCGAAATCTTATAAAATTCATATCTCCCGATTGGCTGGATGAAAAAATTTGAAAAAATTCATGAAAAGCTTTTTCTAGGGGTACAAAAAAGTGCCCCAATTTCAGCGAAATCGAAGATGCAAAAGTCATTAGTAAGACGATTTGGCATGGAATGCCCCATATGTTTATGAAAAATTTATTCGTTAAAATGTTTGAATTATTCGTTATAATATCTAAACTAAATATATGAAACAATTTTATATTTTTGGCCAAACCATAGCCGATTTAAATACAAAGTTGAAACTCGTTCGAAATTCTTATTTCAAAGCTCCTCCTACTGATATCAGAAGGCGGTCACTTTTTTTTGATTGGTCTATTAGACTCAGGCTTCCAGCAGTGTTGTTGCGCAAGGGTATTACTATAGCACGTATTTCGTGAAAACATCAGTTGACGCCGGGCGTCTGAACCGAGCGGCTGTGTCGTATAGGTACAAGTTTTCAAATTTTTGCGGAATAAATATATGAGAACACGTGTACATCTGTAATCAAAGTTTTATAATATCTTTATCTCTCTCTCTGTCTATATATATATATATATATATATATATATATATATATATATATATGTCTATATACTTATATACATATATATATATATATATATATTCATATTTATGTATATTATATTGTGATTATGAAGTGATATGGAAATGTAATCGAAAAATAGCTTGATACCTCATATCAACAGACTTTGAATTCAATTGCAATTTCTTTCTACAATCGAAAATTATTTGGTTGAAAGAAAAAAAATGCATAAAATCCTGATATTTAAGAGGTTCATAACAGATTTTACAGTTAAATTTCATCGTGAAAATAAAACAAGGATTGAATTTTCGAAGTATGTTTCGGATAAGGTACTCATATGGAATTCCCAGCAATGTTTATTGTGACACTGAAATCTTTAATGGTATAGTTTTGTGCTCATTGTGCAGGTTTAAAAGTGATGAGATAAAACTTAATCGAATTATGAAATTTCAAGATACAGGTCCTTTAGCAACAATATTTATGCTATTTTATGCATGTCTCCAATCATCTCAAACAGCATCAGCTCTATACACAACAGGTATGATTCAGTTTTTGAATATAACTTAAGTTATTCTAAATAGAAAGGAAATGTAATATTTCTATCGTAGTAAGTAGGTTATAGCTTCGAATGAAGAAAAAACACACAAATAATAAGGGTTTGATCAGGTACTCATGAAAACATGATTCTATAGGAATATCGATAGTAAACAAAAGTGAAAAACACGTGTCTCAGTGCGCTCTGACCGAAATGAGTGTACATTTATTTACAATTGATCACTTTTAACAATAAATTATTTTTCATTTTCGACTCAGAAAATTTGATATTTTCAAAAAATGAAGATGTTTTGATTCAACATTCAGATTTTGGAAATTGATTATTCATTAAATATTGACGACTGCACTGTTTAAAATGTCCAGTAATTTTATAAATCAAAGTACATATTAAATGTTATAATTGAGGTTCTGGAATCAATTTAAGAAAAATCAAATTCTGGATTTTCTAAATTTTCTAAAGCTTCTAAAATTTCTGACTTTGTTCTTAACATACAGTAATTCATTACAAAATTCTACACAGAAAAAAAATCCTGACTCGATAATTTTTTTTCAACCAAGAAATTTTTTAGCAGGTGGAATGAAAACCTAGAATTTCTTGAACCACGTAAAATAAGTTCTTGAATTTTAAATCTTAAATGAAGAAAAAACTTCTTAACCCGGGAAAAAAAAATCGGTCTGTCAGTTGACCCTGCGGGCCAGCCCCAAAACTTCCCGCTGTTTTCGAGCTCGTTGAGCTCGAAAACACTATTGTAAATACATTTTCGAGCTCTTCGAGCTCGCAAATACTTTTGTATGCCATTGTTTTGTAAAAAACCATTTTTTAGCATTTCTTTCTCCCACGATATCTCGCGAACGAATCAACCAATTTTAATGGTTGAGGCGGCAATCGACGCGTTTTGTCAAGCTCTAAAGCTGATCAAATTTTGGATTCGATATATCGAGTCGTTTTTGAGATATTTCAGGAAAAATAAAAATTTTTTTTTTTTTAATTCTTTCAACAACGGTTTCTCTTGAACGAATGGACCGATTTTGATGGTTGAGGTGGCATTCGACGCGGCTTATAAAGCTCTAGAGCCCAGTCCATTTTGGAATTAATCCATCGAGCACATTAAAAGTTATCCAAAAAAAACATTTTTGAATAAACTTTATTTTTGGAATATCTCTGAACGAGCCCTACCGATCAAGCTCGATTTTCTCTTGGCTTCAAGATATTGACAATCGGCGTCGAATGACACCTTAAAGTTCAAAATCGGTCCATCCGTTCAAAAGATACAGGTATTTACATACGTACGTACGTACGTACGTACATACATACATACATACACTCGGACATCATCTTGAAATTAGTCAGAATAGCTTCCTAGGACCTCAAAACGTTGACATCTGATGAAAATTTGATTTTCGTAAATCGGACCGAAACCAATAACTTCCCGAATTTTTGAAAATTTACAATTTTTTTAGCGGGAAGTTAAAAATGATATATAATTAGATAAAATCATGTATAGTTATAAAAAATTCTCTATAACTTTGTATAATTATATATAATTATATCTAACAATTCAAAAAATTTCATATTTAATGATATATATATATATATATATATATATATATATATATATATATATATTCATAAATAATTATATTTAAATATATATAATTATAAAAATCTTTTTAATTCAACTATATAAAAATATTTATAATTATATTATTTTATATACAGTAGGGCTTCGTTATAAGACTATTAGTTTGTCTTTCAAACTATCGCGATATATGGTTTAGAAAAAAGCCAGAAGGATACTCTTATAACAAGGTCAGACTGAATAATCATACATATTTATACATTCTTTTGAAATGTTTTTATATAATTTTATATAATAATATAAAATTTTTTATAATTGAGTTCTAAGAAATTCTATCGAGTGGCAATTTCTAAGTGAATATTAAGGTGTGCGGGTGTATGAATTATGTTATTTTGTGAAATAATTTAGATACGATCAAATAATGTAAGATTATTCGGAATAACTGATTTTGTAATGATTTATAAAATTTTATAAAGTCTCTAAAATTTTTTAATTTTCCCGCATTCATAAATGACAAAATGTATACAAACTTTTTTCAAATTTCTTGGAAATAGTCTAACAAGACCAAAAGCGGGATGACAGCGAAAAAATTTTGAAGCTTCGACAATGAATGAAGTTATAAAAAACTGAGATATAAAATTTAAAAAATTTTAGTTGAGTTTAAAAAATTTTAACTTAATATATTTACTTTTTACTAATTTTTTTTAATTAACCAAGAGAAGTCATTATCACCCCGCTATGAGTGGGTATACCGCTATTGTTCTCTTTACCCTATAAACAATAATATAATTTAATACAACCCTCGCGGAATTGCCATAACGGTATTTGTACGGTATTTTCCGAGTATTTTTTGGGTATAAGTATTATTACGGTATACCCTAGGTATAAATGCGGTATGTTTGTGAAATTTTATTACCGTATTATACCGTAAATATATTGTGTTGATACCAAATTTATATAGGGACTGTACCGTATTTATACTGTGTTTATACCGTATTTACGCTCTCGCTATACCGTATTTGTACAATGATTATACTCCATTTATATGGTTTTTATGCTGTACTTAAACGTCGGTTATACCGTATTTATACGGTTGCTATACCTCATTTAAACAGTGGTTACAACGGTATTCATATAATGTTCGCACCGTATTTAAACGGTATTTATGCGGTATAAATATGGTGGTTATGCCGCATTTATACAATGATTATGCCGTCTCACTCTTACAGGCTGAAAAATACTTTTCATATCTTTCAGTTTTATTAACAAACAATCTTCAGATTCTATAACAGATACAATATGTTTTACTACTACTTGCATTCTTAAATGGCTCATCTCTTCACTATGTTTTGCTTTCAATTTTTCAATAAAAAAGTACAGCTGTAAAAATGAACTAGTTCATTTTTACTTTCATAAAAAAATTTTTTTCAAAAAAATTTCTCTCATTAACAAATAAAAACTCTTGAAACTAGTAAAAATTTTTCAATTTAAACATAAAAATATGTTTACTTGAGGAAAAAAAATTTTGATTCAAGATTCAATTTTCAAGATAATTATTTACTTGGTGCAAGAAAATTTTACTTTTCCGAATCGTTAAAACAAAATTTCTTGAATCAGGAATTGTTTTCTTGATTCGAGTTAACTGTTTTTTCTATGTAGTGATGATTCGCAAGAACATCAGATAATTTTGAAATACATTTAGGATCAATATTAATAACTAGGATTATTTTATGATTAAAAATTACATTCTTCAATTGGAACATGTCTAAACACTGCAGTGTTTATGTCGTATGGGTATTTTGACATAAAAGTCTTTTTTTAGCTCATAAAGTTCTTTATTTGTACATTATAAAAACCTTCACGCGTCTTTTAAATTTTAGTTTCTCTACACAGAAAATACAGTTAACTTGAACTAAGAAAAATATTCTTGATACAAGAAAGTTTTTTTTAACGATTCGGAAAATAAAATTTTTTTTACATCAAATAAATAATTATTTTGAAATCTTTACTTTGAATCAAAATTTTTTTTCCTCAAGTTAACATATTTTTATGCTTTAGTCGAAAAATTTTTAATTGTTTTAAAAGTTTTTATTTCATAAAATAAGAGATATTTTATTGAAGAAAGCAGTGCCAGGTTATAGTAGCAATATTGCATTTTTTTGTTTGAAAAAAATAAAATTTCTTGGAATAATTACTATTTGTTTAAAAAAAGAATTTTCGTATGCTTCAACCAAAAAAAAAAAAAAAGTTACTTAAACCGAGAGAAAAATTTCTTGGGAGAAAAGATATATATGGAAGAGAGGGAAGTCACTGGTGCTAGGCAGCAGCAGCGAGAATAGTTCGGTGCGCGCCACTAGGTAGCGCCTACGATTTGTAGTGTCCCTGGTAAGAAACTTATTTCAGAAGTCTTGTATTCCGAAATTGTGACCATTCTGGCGCGGGTACTCCTCCGTTATTCGATAGAGTGATAAGTACCTTTTTTGATGGTAATATAGTACAACCTATATTACGTAATGACAAAAATATTTATTATCAATGTTTCCATAAATAATTTATCTCTGAATTTGAACTTGAGCTTTAACAAAAATATTTTAATCAAAAGTCTATAGAATCTCTACTATATGATTAAAAATATACGAGTGACATAATACATTGTAAAGCAATATAAATAATTATATAGAGCCATTTATCATTAATAATTATATATAGGTTTTTTTACCATGTACTGGATAAATTCCGTATAAACACCTCATTAAATCAGTAGAATTGTTGTGTGAACTCGGTAGAAATGCCGTATAAATTCAGTAGAAATGCCGTATTATTACGGTAGGAATAACGTATTAATACGGTAGAAATGCCGTATAAGCTTCGTATAAACGCAGTATAAGCTCTGTAGGAATACTGTAATTAAATTTCACAAACATACCGTATAAATACGGTAAAACTACTTGTTATCGACTACGTGTATGCTCTTTCAATACAGTGTTCAAACCGTATCATGAAAACCGCGAGGGAATGCAAATAACAAAATCAATCATTTATTGATGTCTTTAAAATTCTTAAGTTTATTTGTAATTAAATAAATACAATTAACATCTACCGTCAAGTGTGTGATTCAGCGTAGTGGATAAGAGATCAGACTTCGAACCAGAAGGACCCGGGTTCGAGTCCATGAGATGGCGCTATTTTTTTTTTAATAACAGTTATTTCATATATAATTTTATAAAGTTATATAAAATTATATATAACTATATAAAATTAGATCAAACCAAAACTCATATCTAATTTTATCTAAGCATTTATTTAAAATTTTATATAATTATACATAAATATATATATATATATATATATATATATATATATATATATATATATATATATATATATATATATATATATAAATTTGTTTTCCCGGGAAGCCAATACATATTTCATACGTGGTCCAATAATAGAATTATTTATTTTAAAAATTTTCGTTTCTTAGTATAATCAACATTTTTCTTAACCTAAGTCTGTGCTTACTTGAACCAAGAAATAAAAATATTTGGTTAAAGAAAGTTATATACCTAATTATAGAACTATGATTTTTTTAAACAATACACGGTACGAACTTAAATTAAAAATAAAGGGAGTTGGGTAACAAAATTCAAACTCTTGGTTTAAGTAGTACCTTCTGCGACCAATCACACGGCAAATCCCAAATCAAGATTACTAGTCTCACGCCAAGAAAGTTCTGTCTTGAATTCACTCAATCGACATTTTAATTTTAAATGAATTATAAATCAAATAATTGAATGATGTTATAATAAATAAATTAATTAATGTAATTGAACAATATTTAATAATTTCTTAATTTTTTTTTTAACCAAAATTTTTTTTAATCAAAAACTTTTCTATTTTTATATAGGAATCGTTTTATTAACGATTTATATGATCCGTGCAGTATTTTGATGAAATTTAGTAACTGACATTTTTCCCAATAATTAGCGATAATATTTTTGATTTAAATTCTGTATTTAGGATTTAAAAATGTAGCTGACCATAAGGCCAGTGTGCCTCGATAGATGTGGGCAAAGTAAACTTAGGCTGGCAAAGGCTGGGGTGGCTTTCTGCTCAACATGAGTGTTAGAAATACATCTTATTGGTATCATAAAGTTATTTAAAAGATTATGTCATCTTTCTAATATCTAAAAGATATCTTTCTGACATTTATGCCGAGTGGTTTTAACTAATGAACCGATTGGATATCGTTGGAGTAAGAAATGATAAAAATCAGTTTTGTTCATAATATCATCGAAATAGTTGGATCGATCAGCTTTAAATTCTAATACACTCTAGAATTCAACAGAATGCGCTGATTGCCACCTCAAACGTCAAAATCGGTTAATCAGTTCAAAAGCTATCGGCGAAAAGTCAAAAAACTATTATTTTGAGTTATTGTTTCCGGATAAATCTTAATATAACGCACTAAAATGTGTCCGAGATACAAAGTTTTCTTCTTTATGGTCTCTTTTGATAATCATATAATGTCTTCTAACTTGTTCTTTAGTTTAAATCAGATGATCAACAAAAAAATTGAAGAAACACACTTTTTAACATTTTTCTCGGATATTTTGTATAATATTGCTCTGACATAAGTCAAAACTTGTTTAAATCTTGATTTCAATCACTGACAGTGATTTCTGCCTCAATACATTTATTTTATTGAACATAATCGGGAAGTAAAATTTAAAAACCATCTTTTGTTAATTTTTGATTCTTAAATTTTCAAACTTTAGCATAGAGCGTAACTTGTTAGAGTTTGAAAAGCTCATTAAAAACAGTTGCATGCAATAGGATTTTCGAGCTTGAAGAGCTCGGAAATATATTTACACTGATATTTTCGAGCTCAAGGAGCTCGAAAACAGTGGGAAGTTTTGGGGCTAGCCCGCAGGGCCAACCGACGCCCAGATTTTTATTGTATAAAATTGTAACGCTGGACCAAACTCTCCAAATAATAGTTTGTATTATATACTATCGTAAATTCTATTTGATAAATATTACTACACAAAAAGAAATTGTCGTTAAAAATTACCGTCGAATTCACTGTAATCGTGGGACATAAGGTGGTGCTTTTATTTATTACCATTTTCAAATTAAAAATTACAAAAAAATTTATTCAATTTGAGGGTAGACTTCATAAAATTGACCGAAAACCGAATAAAATTTACAGTAGACTACGGTAAAATTTGTTGAAAAAAAGTTAAAAATTATCTCACTTACCGAAAATGATTAGGTCGTGCCATTCGTCCCACAATTACAGTGAATTTAACGGTAATTTTTAAAGAAAATTTCTTTCCGTGTACCAAAAATATTAGGATGACCAATACTATAGAGCAAATTATACAAATCTAGTTCTTGAAGATTTCAATACGAGCATCGTAATATCGAACAGTCAATAATGTAGAATTTTCGCTCTCTCGAAAGTAAAAGAAAAGGTTGCGAACTAATGCAGTCAGAGAGAAAATTATGAACCTGACTTGACATTTATCTGCTTGCAGAACGTAAACCAAACAATCAATAATTACACCGGCACACAAAAAAAATATCTGTCTATCGGTTGACCCTGCGGGCCAGCCCCAAAACTTCCCGCTGTTTTTGAGCTTCTTGAGTTCGAAAACATTGTTGTGGATACATTTTCAAGCTCTTCGAGCTCGAAAATACGTTTGTATCTCATTGTTTTCGAATAAACCGTTTTTTACCAATTCTTTCCCCATGATATCCCGCGAACGAATTAACCGATTGAGACGGTTGCGGTAGCAATCGGCGCGTTTTATTGAGGTCTAGAGCTGATAAAATTTTGGGAATGATTGGTTTAGTCGTTTCGACGATATTTTCAAAAAACCATTTTCTACTGTTTCTTTCGTCGATGATATCTTTTGAACGGATTATCTGATTGCGGCGTTCTTGGTGGCAATCGAAAGCTTTTATCGAGTTCTAGAGCTGATTAGATTTTTGAATTGATCGATCCAATAGTTTTCACAATATCAAAAAAAAACGAAAAAAAAATTGTTTTTTTTTTGTAATTCTTAAATATCTCAGAGTTTATTTGACTAAATGGTCTAAATTTTCTTTGAAAATCTAAGTTTAGAAGATACCTTTCGAATGCCGCAAGAACCATCTAAATCAGTTCATTCATCAAAAAGATATGAGAGGTTACATCTTGTTATAGATCAAATTGAACGGAATATAGTATAGGGCCGGATAGCTCAACTGGTAGAGCACTCGGCGCGATACCGAATTGGTCTGGGTTCGATTCCCAGTTCGGGCTATCTATATTTTTCTCAATTTATCTATAAATTGTCTTATTGAGAGGTTTGCATGTTTAGGTTTCCACTATATTTAAATGGTGTATTACCGTACGATGGACGGTGTGGCTCAATAAGTTATAGATCAAATTGAACGGAATATAGTATAGGGCCGGATAGCTCAACTGGTAGAGCACTCGGCGCGATACCGAATTGGTCTGGGTTCGATTCCCAGTTCGGGCTATCTATATTTTTCTCAATTTATCTATAAATTGTCTTATTGACAGGTTTGCATGTTTAGGTTTCCACTATATTTAAATGGCGGACAAAGGATACAAAAGATAAAAAGTTACAAAGAGTTTACACACACACACACACACACACACACACACACACACACACACACACACACACACACACACACACACACACACACACACACACACACACACATACATACATACACTCGGACATCATTCTGAAAATAGTCAGAATAGCTTCCTAGGACCTCAAAACGTCGACATCTGATGAAAACTCGACTTTCGAAAATCGGGGTGAAAACAATAATTTCCCAATTTTTCGAAAATCGTCGATTTTCTTAGCGGGAAGTTAAATTTTTCTGAAAATCGTCGATTTTCTTAGCAGTAAGTTAACAATTGTCTGTACACCGGGCGCCATCTATCTACGGGCATGTTTTTCGACCCGCTGAATACGAATTTCAAGTCAGTTTAGGCCGTCTAGCCTTCAATTTCGAGTAAATTGCAAAAATCCCAAAAATTAGCGAAAATTCGATGTTTTGGCAAGAAAAAAAATTTTGAGATCCAAGGCAAGCATACTTTGATGTATTTCGATCTGTTAAATTCTAATTTCGATCGTACTTTAATCATAAACCGCTTTAAATCTAAAAAAATTGTAAAAAATCATCAAAAATTGCAAAAATCGTGAAAAATTGGGATTATCTTGGTGTAAAAAATTTTGTGGACCCGAATTGACGGAGATTTTCACGTAATTTAATCAGCTTGATCTGATTCTGCAATAAATTTGGCCCATAGTCCCCTCAAACATTCATAAAATTGCAAAAAATCGATAAAATAGCAGAAAATTGCTGCTGAAAAAATGGAAAAAAATCTTTTAAACACAATTAAATAAATTTCTTGTATTTTTTATTTAACAAAATACAAGATTAAAATCTGAAAATGCAAAAAAATTGTAAAATCTATAAAATTGACGTAGAAACAGAATTAGAAGAATCATTTTCCCAACTTTTAAACTGTTTTCCGGTGGTATGGAACTCTTTAATTTTTAAATGATCTACGGAGTGGATTTCTCTTTCGTTTGTTATTTTCTTTTGGTATATCTCTTTTGAGTGTCCAGCAATAGTCTGCCATCATGTTGATATTCCAATTTCCTTGATACCTAGTCTCCATTTCACTTATGTCTTGATAAAAACGTTCTCCCAGTTCTCCACTGTACTCCCCAAGATTCTCAGGAAAGTGGTCGATGTGAGAATCTAGGCAGTGTAATTTTTGATTCACTAAGCATCCTAAATTTTTGTGATTTGCCACTAATTATTCGACTATTGTCCTGTAATTTCCACTTTTATTATTTCCTAAAAAGTTATGACACACATTTTTGAAACTTACCCCAGCTGCTCTCTCCGTATCATTTATTTTACTTATGAAATTAGCATCCTGAAATACAGTTCTAATTTGGTCCATTGAAAATTCCTTCTTGTAGTTTGGCATCACTTATCGCCGGAAACTTTTCTCTCAAGTACTGAAAACAATTACCATCCTTGTCCGGAGCTTTGACATATTGTTTTATGAGACCTAGTTTGATGTGAAGTGGCGGTAGCAGATAGTTCGAAGGCTGAATTAATGGTGTTTGTATTACATTATGAGTATCGACATTTAATTGCACTCTCGTAGGCCATTCTTTTTCCACATAGTGATTCTTTCTGCCTCTGCTATCTCAAAAAGATAGATAGCAAGGATATTTTGTGAATCCTGATTGTTGGCCTAAAAAAAGTGTTGCGATTTTTAAATCCCCGCAAAATTGCCATTGGTGTTCTGAATACTTTATCTTATCCAATACAATTCCCAAATTTTCATAGGTCTCTTCAAGCTTCGTCGAATGGGCTATTGGAATTGGCGCTAATATGTTTCCAATGTGAAGCAAGACAGCTTTGAGACTTCTAGTTGATTATTTATAATTAACTTAAATTAATTTATTTTGTGAGGGGGGGGGGGCTCACCCCGTTCCCCTGAAATCTACGCTTATCAATAAAGAAAGGAAAGGATCCTGGTGGTTCATTCAGTAAAGATTCGATTTTACAATATTTTCAAGGAAAATATTTTATTTTACCAATTTCTTACACACAAGAGTTTCCCAGTTTTTCTTTATTAGATGAAATTGTTTTTAATTATTTCCGTGTTCTTCCGAAAATTTTACATTAACGATTGTTTTATGAACTAGAGGACTCCTTAGTGAATATAGCTTCGTCGCTTTTTCGAATAATTATATGAAATTTTGGAACACGGTTGAAAACTTAAAATTCAAAAATCTCGATCAAAAACATTTCGATTATTTGTTATGCATTTTTTTCTGTAAAGGCCAACTAAAAACGAAAATTTTGAATAAAAAAACATTGAATTTCGACCATTATTACGAAAGTTATGATCAAAAAACCATAAAAAGAGCGGTTTTATTTTAAAATTCGATATTGTTTGAACCATTAATCAAAAAGATCTCAAAATTTACCAGGAAACCTCTATTGAGGGGTACTAAAAAATACCAAAAATTGAAGAAAATCGGAAAAATCAATTTTTGAAACCGTCCGATTTGGCGTGGAATGCCCCATAAAGATAAATTTTTTTTTTAAAGTTATATTTTCATGAAAAAAAAATATGATGTCCAAAAAAAACATTCAATAAATGAAAATTAAATTATTAATTTAACAAACCATATACTGCAAAGATATCTTGAATTTTCATATGTATAATTCAATTTATTTCAGAAACAACAGATTTTACAGCCTTGGCTTACAGGACCTTTTTTGTAGAAAATTTGATTTCCTACAAATTTGTCATTTACCTTTTTTCGGTAACTACAATATTTTCTACGAAAAACTCAAAAAATACGCAAAAATCGCTAAAAATCGACTTTTATATTTTTTAACTCTGACCCCGTTCCCGTCACATAAATTTTACTGTAGGAACTTTTGAAGTATAAAGGTTCCCCTACAACTTCTGCCTATGGACAGTAAAAAAACGTGAAATGCAGCAGAGCTATAGATAATTAAAAAAAAAAACCTCCACTTTACATGCTAAATGAATGGGAAAATTTCAAATTCAATTAGCGAGTTCTTAAAATTAAAATTAAGGGCTCAAATTTTGTGGAAAATTTTTTTTTTATGTCTAGAACAATATTCCGTCAATGGAGCAAAAAAAAATAGTCGTTTCAAATGAGCCACCGTAATATATATATATATATATACACACATATATATATATATATATATATATATATATATATATATATATATTTATATATATATATATATATATATATATATATATATATATATATATATATATATATATATATATATATATATATATATACATACACGGAGAAAAAATTTCTCTTCAGACAATCAAATTAGTTTTGTTAAATTCTGTTAAACTAAAATTTATTTGGGACATCTAAATTTTATTACGTCAATATAATCTATTTTGTCATTTTTAACAAATGATTTAATAGACTCTATTTGGTTGGCATTAATATTTCTCTCTCTAAGATAATAAAATCATTTGGTAAAGTTAAGAAAATATTTATTTAATGGACAACTAAACTATTTTATAGTGCCAGCAAATCCAAATATTGAAGCAAAATATTATTATATTAACTCTAATAAATATTACTTGGACACAAAAATATATTCATTTAAAATAAATCTATATATTTGTTCGAGGTTAATAAATATATATTTGAACCTAATGATTATTGATTTAAAAGTTATGGTGTTAGGCAGCAGCAGCGGGAGTAGTTTGGTGCTCGCCACTAGATCGCGCCCACCACTTGTAGTGTCCCTGGTATGAAACTTATTTCAGAATTATTATATTCTCGAATTAAAGCATTCATGGAACGGGTCATCCGCTTTATATTAGCAGAGTGACGACAACCCTTTTTTGATAGTAATATAGGGGTATCCTGTATTACACTATGACATTAATGTTTTCCTGAACGATTTTTGGAATAGTACAAAAAAAGTACGTGTCAAGGAAATAAATTATTTTTCTAAATATGCATGTATTTAATTTTTAAATACATATCCTGTCATTTTAAAATAATATTCAATTATTATTAATAACTCATTCTCTAAAGCTCACTAATATATTTCATAATGACTACTCTATAAATTCTACAGGTAATCAATTTGATTTTATGCTTGCTACTTAACGCGTAATTATCTTTACTAAATATTTTATAGTTTCTAATAATTTGTTTTGTTGGTGGATTATAAAATTTTTAGTTAAAACAACCAAATATATGATTGGCAATGGACAATCAAATCATTTTGTTGTCATAAATAAAATTTAGTTGTCAGGAGAAAACTTTTTTCTCAGTGTATATAAACTTTTGAATCAAATGTATTTCCTGACTCAGCTCGTCGAGCTGAGTCTAGAGGTAGCAAAATTTTTTGAAAATTCCATCATGAGGACAAATACAATAGTTAGATTTTTATGAAATCTACTAAAAAATAGTCGTTTTTTTTATGTATATATATATATATATATATATATATATATATATCTTTATATATAAAAATTACGTGTCACGTTGTTTGTCCGCGATGGACTCCGATTTTACTGAACTGATTTTAAATTTGATTTGCACACCGTGTGCAATTTGATCCAACTTGAAAGATAGGATAGCTTACATCTCAATTTATAGTCGCAATATTATTTTATTGCAAATTATTTGTCTATTATTTGTCAGTCACAATTATCTGTAAGCTCCAAACGATTCTAACAGATGATAATATCTGTTGACTGGATTGAGTAAGTATTTAATAGATGGCGCTATGTTAGAAATACAAACGTTTTAAAGTCCTCCTAGAGAGTAAGTCGCCGTCGGTTTTTACCCCCACTATAGAAAAAGAAGTTTAATCTCACGCCGTTACTACACATTACCATTACAAACCGAAAATTTCCGACAATTTCCGACGGTGATTTGCTCTCTAGGAGGACTTTATATAAGCTACAATTTGTTTATTACATTCACATGTAATCCGAGTTGGAAAGAGATACAAACTTTACTATTACCAGGGCAACAAGCAATTCATCGCCATGACATAATTGCACGTGCGTTCAAACAAAAATTGAAATCCTTAATTGATTTTATTGTTAAATATTCAGTTTTTGGTATCACACGTTGTTGGTTGTATTCGATTGAGTGGCAAAAGCGAGGCTTGCCTCATGCCCACATTTTAATTTGGTTTGGGTTCGAATTGGTCTGGGTTCAATTCCCAGTTCGGGCTATCTATATTTTCTCAATTTATCTATAAATTGTCTTATTAAGAAGGTTATTTGCATGTTTGCATGTTTAGGTTTCCACTATATTTAAATATAGTGGAAACCTAAATTTATTGAGAAGGTTATTTGCATGTTTGCATGTTTAGGTTTCCACTATATATAAATATAGTGGAAACCTAAACATGCAAACATGCAAATAACCTTCTCAATAAGACAATTTATAGATAAATTGAGAAAAATATAGATAGCCCGAACTGGGAATCAAACCCAGACCAATTCAGTATCGCGCCGAGTGCTCTACCAGTTGAGCGATCCGGCCCTACACTATATTTCATTCAATTTGATCTATAAATTATTGAGCCACACCGTCCATCGTACGGTAATACACCATTTAAATATAGCGGAAACCTAAACATGCAAATAACCTTCTCAATAAGACAATTTATAGATAAATTGAGAAAAATATAGATAGCCCGAACTGGGAATCGAACCCAGACCAATTCGGTATCGCGCCGAGTGCTCTACCAGTTGAGCTATCCGGCATTATACTATATTCCATTCAATTTGATCTATAACTTATTGAGCCACACCATTCGGTTAAATATGACAAGAACCTTAGCCACAGCAACGCGTGGCCGGGTCTGCTAGTATATATATATATATATATATATATATATATATATATATATATATATATATATATATATATTAGGGTGATTCATATCCTCAACAGTTTTTTTTTTTTAAGTGCTCAAGCAGTATCAGGAGACACGGTAGTGTCTCGCGCCAAGTACATGATTAAACACATGCATATGCGTGAAGTGTCATGGTGCGAGCCTGCCGTGTCTCTATACCGTAGACCGAACGGTATTTAGCTCCAATTTTAAAAACTTTTTTAAAAAACAAAATTTTTAGAAAATTCCTTTTTCAGTCGAAAGACCATTGATTGTTCGTCATAAAATTGTGAAACTTTACCAATTTTAGTTATGAGAACTAATTTAAATAATTAAATTAGGCCAGCATATACTATAGCACCCCCATTTTTAATCCTTTTACAAATTTTTTCATGTGAAAAGGGCACTGCCAGAGAATAAAAAGTTGTAAGAAATGCCATTAGTCAGTAAATAATATATAATTTTTCTATAGTAATAATTAATTTTTTCGCCACCAGCGGAGCACCAGTCTATATTTTTTACTTTAGTTTGATACTAAATTTACCCTGATAGTCACCTTAACCGCAAGTTAACTTCCCTAATAGCCAGTTTAGCTTGAAAATGACTGTGATTTAATATCATTTGAAGTTTCCTGCCTAAATTTGCCAACAATTTGACAGTAAAAGTTGGAAAGAAAAGTTTGCGGATAATTTTTGCTCGATTTATAGGTAATCTTCTATTACTAGGAAAAAAAAGTTGGTAACGTTCGTTCTTACCATTTAAGAAGGTAAGCCAATTTATATATAAAATTGTCTACAACTTTACGGTAAAAAAATACTTAACAATTTTTCACGTCAAATCAACAATAAATTGACATAAAATTTGCCTGAAAATTGACGACAGCTTTTTTCTAGTCAACTTTTGAAGTGAATTTGCATTCTAATTCGGGTATAGTAAATTTGCGTGAAATTGTAGAGGAAGTTGCATGCAAATTGTCGTGAAAACGGAAAATTCCGCAGTTGACGTAGGTTTGACGAAAAATTCAAAGCAACTTTTGTAAGTACTTTTTTGCTAAAGCAAACTGCCCTAATAGCACAGTTTGCTTTGGCAAAAGTTTACTTACAACAGTTTACGTGAATTTTTCCTCGAATTTCCGTCAGCTTCAGACATTTTCGTTTTTGACGACAATTTCTATACAACTTGCAATACAATTTTTACGTAAATTTACCACCTAAATTAAAATGCAAATTCACTTCAAAAGCTGACTGGAAAAAATTTTTTAGGCAGTTCTACATCAATTTATTGTTAATTTTACTTGTAAAGTATTTTTTTACCCTCAAATTGTAAACATTTTTATTTATAAATTTGCTTACCTTCTGAAATAGTGAATGAACATTACCGACTTTTTTTTTTTAGTAAAAAGTTACCTCTAAATTGAGCAAAAATTAACCACAAATTTTTTTTTCTAACTTTTGCTGTCAACTTGTCTGAAAATTCGGGCAGCAAATTTCAGGCAATTTCAATGTCAAGGTACTTCAATTTCAAGCTAAAGTGGCTATTAGGGCGTGCTATTAGGGTCAGTAAAATTTAGTATAGAAATATACCCTATAATTGCACAGTTTGCTTTAGCAACAGTTTAGTTTACGAACGTTTTCTTGAATTTTTCGTCAAATTTTCGTCAACTTTGGACTTTTCCATTTTTTACGTCAATTTGTACGCAACTTGCTATTGAACTTGACGTAAATTTACTGCCTGAACTAGAATGCAGATTCACTTCAAAAGTTGACTAGAAAAAAGTTGTCGTCGATTTTCAGGCAAATTATGTCAATTTATTTTTAATTTGACTGGAAAAATTGTTAAGTATTTCTTTTCTGTAAAATTGTAGACAATTTCATGAATAAATTTGCTTAGCTTCTGAAATAGGAATAAATAACATTACCGACTTTTTTTTTCGTAAAAAGTTACCCTTAAATTAAAGAAAAATTAACCGCAAATTTATATTTTCAACTTTTGCTGTCAAATAGTCGGCAAATTTGGGCATCGAATTTTAGGTAATTTAACAATTAAAATTACTAAAGTTTGCTGTCTGAATTTGCCGACAATTTGACAGCAAAACTAGATTAAAAGTTTTCTTGAATTTTTCGTCAAATATCTGTCAATTTCGGGCATTTTCGTTACTGAAGACAGCTTGTATACAAGCTATTTATGTTTTTCAAGTTCACTGATTGATTGACAGGTGGAGGCACTTGAGGCCACTAAGGACGTAACCACTTCCTTGAACTTTTTGTCAAATATCCGTCAACTTGAGGCTTTTCCGTTTTCGACGACAATTACCCTGATAGCGACACCTTACTCAGTAAGTTCTGCAGTGAAACATTTTCGGCTACCTTAACGAGAAAGTTTCTGGCAAGTTTGGTTGGATAATACTTTCCTTTTTAAGTTGGCATCAGAATACGGCAGTAGCTTGAACTTAACTTGCAGTTCAGGTGGCTTTCAGGGTTGAAATGAAACTTTTAATCAACATAATGTCATTGCCTGACAGTAACACTTGTAGTCAAATTGAATTCAAGTTAACAGACAATTTACTGACAACTTAAAGGTAACTACTTGCTCTCCAACACTTTCCGTTAAGTTACCTTTAGAATACCGCAGTAGCTTGTAGTTAACTTACGGTTAGAGTGGCTATCAGGGTACTTCCCTAATAGCCGCTTTAGCTCGAAATTGACAGTAATTTGACATTGAAATCGCCTGAAATTTGCTACCTGAATTTGCCGACATTTTGACAGCAAAAGTTAAAAAGAAAAATTTGCGGTTAATTTTTTCTCAATTTAAAGATAAATTTTTACTGCAAAAAAAAAGTCTGCAATGTTCGTTCTTACCATTGCTGAAGATAAGCAAATTTATACATAAAAATGTCTCCATGACGGTAAAAAAATACTTGACAATTTTTCAAGTCAACAATAAATTAATGTAAAAATTTGCCTGAAAATTGACGAAAAATTTTTTCTAGTTAACTTTTGAAGTGAATTTACATTCTAGTTCGGGTAGTAAATTTACGTCAAATTGTATAAAAGGTTGTATATCAGTTGTTGTCAAAAACGAAAAAGTCCGAAGTTGACGGACATTTGACAAAAAATTAAAGGACACTTTTGTAAGTAAACTTTTGTCAGAGCAAACTGTGCTATTAGGAAAGTTTCCTCATGTTATATCCTCAGTACCTCCATCTGTCAATTAATTAGTGAATTTGAAAAACATAAATAGACGCGCATTTAACTTCCATTTGAAATTTACATATATATATAAATATATAAATATAAAAAATATATGTATATATATATAATCCATTGAGATTCTGAAAAAAAAAGCATTCCAATGGGTCAGAGGGGCGGGAGGGTAAGTAGTTAGCACCACATGGTAGTTGTAATAGGTGGAAGGTGCTAAGAGGTCAATGTACTAAGCCATTTGATGTTTTAAATTACTAACAAAAAAGACCGACGTTAACGTATATATTTGACGTTAACTTTAAAGGGAACTGCCGTTAAACAACTGCAGCTCTTTGTTTTATAAAAATTGATTAATCAGGTTATGATATTTAGCAGTACAAAATTACTATAATTGTTGACAAACAATTTTATTGTTTCTACAAAATAATACTATAAACAATATAGGCTCACGTGTCTTAAATTATAACTCGATTTCTAATAGTGTATATCAGGATCATTATCAATCAACACGACAAAAAAAAGACAAATCCTACCAAAAACAGATGCTCTGTATAAAATCGCGCCAAGTACACGTTTGAAATTTTTTACAATTAAGAAAAGATTCTTTTTACAAAAAAATAAATCAAATCGAAAAAATACCAAGTACCTAATACAATTCGAAATCATGAAAACATTTTTATAGAATTGAAAAAAAAAATTGAAAAAAAAATTTCAATGTACTCGGTGTGCGTTACTAAATTTACTCAAGCAAAGTTAATTTCTAAATTTTTTTTTTCAATTTTTTTTTCAATTCTATAAAAATGTTTTCCACGATTTCGAATTGTATTAGGTACTTGGTATTTTTTCGATTTGATTCATTTTTTTGTAAAAAGAATCTTTTCTTAATTGTAAAAAGTTTTAAACGTGTACTTGGCGCGATTTTATACAGAGCATCTGTTTTTGGTAGTCTCAATCTACATCGAAAAAAAAAAATTCTCACCAAATATGAGGTCTTCATTCCAATGCTAATTACTTTCCATTTGATTTCAAAGATTTCCTATTTAAAATACACGTAAATTGAATTATTTTTTTATTCAAGTTTCTAATACTCAGCTGCGTTTCATGATATCAGCGCGGTTTTTGTCGCAAATCGTAGGGCATTTGGTGTTCTTCAAAAGTGCCCAGAGTTACTTAGCTGTAATTCCAGCTGTTTCACTTGTGTCCGTTGTGGAACTCATTTTTTCTATGAAATTGACCTTTATTGGCTTGCACAACGTAAACCAATGAAAGTACACTAAGAATGTTAGTGAGAATTTATTAGGAAATTTTATTCCCTTTAAAAAAGTCTTATGAGTCAAGTCGCTAAAGTCCATAGTTTCCGAGTTATGGTCATTTTAATAATTTGAAAAATATAATGTAAAAAAAAAAATTACAAATGATATTTGTTTTGGTGCTTATTGAGAGGTTTGCATGTTTGCATGTTTAGGTTTCCACTATATAAAAATGGTGTATTACCGTACGATGGACGGTTTGGCTCAATAAGTTATGAATCAAATTGAACGTAATGTAGTATAGTGCCGGATAGCTCAACTGGTAGAGCACTCAGTGCGTTACCGAATTGGTCTGGGTTCTATTCCCAGTTCGGGCTATCTATATTTTTCTCAATTTATCTATAAATTGTCTTATTGAGAAGGTTATGTGTATGTTCGCATGTTTAGGTTTCCACTATATAAAAATTCCATTTGAATATAGTGGAAACCTAAACATGCAAACCTCTCAATAAGACAATTTATAGATAAATTAAAAAAAATATAGATAGCCTGAACTGGGAATCGCACCCAGACCATATCGGTATCGCGCCGAGTGCTCTACCAGTTGAGCTATCCGGCACTATACTATATTCCGTTCAATTTGATCTATAACTTATTGAGCCACACCGTCCATCGTACGGTAATACACCACTTAAATATAGTGGAAACCTAAACAAAGAAAAAGCAACGTTTTCATTACAAAGACATTATGATATGTTTCAGTTTTAGAGAAAAAAAATGTCCAATTAGTTATAAAAAAATTTTTTATTCCAATTTTCAGCTAAGTTATTAATTTTCAAACAACTTTTGTTGTAAGTAGGGTAATTTTTTCGATGCTCTTTAAAAACTTGCAATAAGAAATAAAATACAAAACAAAAATTTTCTAGAGAAGAAATTTTCCCTAGGACAATACCAGCTATAGTGGAAAATTTTTAAAGCCGTTTTGAAGACGTTATCGAAAAAAAAACAACATAATCGTGGATTTTAATAATTAAAAATAAAATGTTTAGAATTATTGGAAAAAAATTTTGAAAATGAAAGTCAAATAATGAAAATATTAATGACGACAAATAAAATTTGTATGAAATTCATAAATTAAATTGATATTTTTCGAATATCTAATTAAAATCTCTTAAAATCAGTACACATGAAAGTTTGATGATAAATATCTTTTGAAGGCTTAATTTAATTGCCAAAACATAGGACACCATTTTCATAGAGCAGTTAATTTCCTACAAAAATTTGTATTGCGCATTCCATAATAGTCATTTATTATCGAGTTTTTAAATTCATAAACAAAAATGAAATTCGTCTTAAAATAATCAAACTTAAATCTTCAATATCATTCAAATGGTAAGGTTTAGGAAAAAAGTATTAGATACCTTTTTTGTAAAGCACTAAATTTTCTACAAAATTCTCCCAAAACATTTTTCTGTACAATCAATTCATGATGAGGTATGAATTTTTCTCTATTGGACTGAGAAAAAAATAAAAAACTGCGATGAGGGCCATTTTCCTATTGAAATTAAGAGCTCATATTTGGTGAGAATTTTTTTAAGGTGTTTAGCAACCTATTATTCGGTGTCACTTGTAAAAAAAAAAAAATAGTTGATTTTTTTGACCCACCCTAATATATATATATATATATATTGTGACGTTATTTTTTTGGACGAGGCTTGGATTGAGTTGACGTCACAAGCACCAACTGATTTTGGGGCATAACCGAGCATGGTAACTCAAGATTTAGAATTTAGCTACAGTAAATTACAATTTTTATATAGTTTTTTTTGGTGATCGAGTTATAGTCTAAGAATAAAATATGGAGTAACGTTTGGCTACAGAAAATTTATATGGGAAATTTATTGTGGGATATGGGTGGAGATTAGAGTTGGGTAAAAGATAAAGTTTGAGTTTTGAAATTTTCAGTTTTTGGTTTATTGAGTGTGTGGAAAAGTCGGAGCAACCGTGGAATGGGGCTCAAGTAATTGCCACCCGGTTGTATCTGATGTCAGGATGCTTGCCTGACCCTATGAGACTTCCATGTGGAGTGCAGAGGTCTAGCTGAAATGCTAGCGCTCCAAAATAAGGACTATGGACTAGGTGTAAGAGATCAGTTTTTGTTATTATGATTGGCAGGACTCAGCGATGGTTTAGTGACCACTATCGCTGTGGAAGCCGCTATTTCTGGTCATTTTTGGAGTTTTGGGTTTTGTTGGTAGGCCTCAGTGGACAGCTTTGACCAGTGTGCTGCTGAGGGTAACCGTTGGTCACTTAAATTTAAAAATTTTAGTCTGCGATCTCGTCGAAGCCAAGTCCAGGAGAGCGCACACATTGGGATATCCATACTCAATATCGAGTTGGAGTTATGGAGTAAAGTATAGAGTGTCGGTATAAATGGCGATGATGTTTTTAGTTTGGAGAGTACAGTAGGGGATTCGACTCTGGTCGCTCGAAGCGAGCAGACGTGTCAGGAGTGATGCTTCAGAAGGCTACAGATTGGAGTTATCGTTACAGAAGTATTGTTTAAACAGTGTGAGACGTTACTTGATATTTTATTCATCAGTAATCAGGTATGAGATAATTATTATAAATAATTAATCGAGTTTGAGTTAGAATCTTGAGGTATTATGCTACGGTTTTAGTTAAAGAAAAGATGTAAGGTCTGTGAAGATTATGAGAAAGTAGTTACAGTTTAGAGTCATGTTCGCGATCTATTGTTAATATTATTTTTATAAAATAATTATAGGGAATATGTTAGTCAGTAAGTTAATTATTGCCTAATGAACGTCAAAAATGAGATCCAGGTACGTTAGTCGTACGATTTTTGCTACAGCAAGTATGCTAGAGTAACAAATTTAAGATTATGGTTCTCGTTCACCGAGTACTATTTGAGTATCGGCTGGCTCCAGTTATTTAATTTATTTTAATTAATTATTTTCAATTAATTTAGTTATAAGGTTTTGACGCGCATCATTTAGATGCCAAGTTGCCGTCCGGATTTACCGGATCGTTGTATTTTTCGGATTCAGTATTTTGTTATAGAAAGTAAGGTTATTTGTATTATGTTCTAGTATTTGATTTATTGTTAAATAAAAATTGCAAATCCGCTGATAATTTACACGAGTTTGGGATGATTTAACCCGGACCACTCCCTCTCTCCATAAACCTACACACTGAGCGACACCACGGCATACCGTAACTCTGTTTTTAGTGCTCCAGTCTCTGTCTTGTTTTGCTATTAAGTTTTGAACATTTTAGTTTTAGTTTTGAATTTTATTTTATGCGTGGTTTTGGTGATAATTCCACAGATCAAAAATTATCCATCTTATTTATGCGTGGTTTATGGAATAATTCCACAGATCAAAAATTATTAAAATTTTTGTAATTTACTGGTTTGGTGATTCCAGTGATAAAAATTACCTGGCGCCCTATTAGTATTGAGACCGGAGGCTAAGAACAGAGAACGAAGTTGTAGCGCAAAGATTAGCGTATAATTTTTGCGTTATAATATATATATATATTAGACTGGGCCAAAAAAATTGACCATTTTTTTTTTTCATAGCTATATCGAAAATATTATTCAGAATGACAAAAAAAAAGTTTCATGAAAGTTTGAGCTCTTAATATTAATTTTAAGAGGTCTATCATCGCTATTTTTAATTTTAATTCATAATTTGATGTTTTACGTCAAAATTGCTTAAAAATTGAAGTAAAAAAAATTCATTTCCACTTATTCTTATGTAAAATTAAATTCCCTACAAAAAAGGTCTGATTGAAAATTTTCGTCAGACAAGCCGTTTCCGATTAATTAAGCTTAATAAATTGATATATTTTTTCGATTTAACATTTTTACTTTTGAATTTTGTAACTGACGAATCAATGAATATCTAATAAAGACCATGACAGATTTTTGAAGGAAATTTAATGCTCTACAAAAAAGGTCTCTTAACATTTTTTGCTAAATTCACTCCTTCGAAAGTTATTCACGTTATTGAAATCGTTTTGACTCAAATTCAACCTTGAATAACTTTTGAAGGAGTGAATTTAGCAAAAAATGTTAAGAGACCTTTTTTGTAGAGCATTAAATTTCCTTCGAAAATCTGTCATGGTCTTTATTAGATATTTATTGATTCGTCAGTTACAAAATTCAAAAGTAAAAATGTTAAATCGAAAAAATATATCAATTTATTAAGCTTAATTAATCGGAAACGGCTTGTCTGACGAAAATTTTCAATCAGACCTTTTTTGTAGAGAATTTAATTTTACATAAGAATAAGTGGAAATGAATTTTTTTTACTTCAATGTTTAAGCAATTTTGACGTAAAACATCAAATTATGAATTAAAATTAAAAATAGCGATGATAGACCTCTTGAAATTAATATTAAGGGCTCAAACTTTCATGAAATTTTTTTTTTGTCATTCTGAATAATATTTTCGATATAGCTATGAAAAAAAAAAAATAGTCAATTTTTTTGGCTCAGTCTAATATATATATATATTAGGGTGCTCCGTTTGAAACGAAGATTTTTTTTTTTTCGTTCCCCATCGAAAATCTTGTTCTACATGTAAAAATAAAAATTCAGTAAAATTTTGAGCTCTTAATAACAATTTTAAGAACTGGAACAACGTCGTTGAAGTTTTCCCATGCTAAAAGCATGTAAATTTTGATTCTTTTCATTTTATCGAATAAAACTCAGCCCCATATTCACGTATCTTATCGGTTCAAAGTTTTCTTGGAAGAGAATTGTATGCTCTCTGAAAAAGCCTGTATGTGCTTAGCAGTACCTTCAACTACAGCCCTCATGGAAGCCTTGAAAGTCTAATTTCCTACGAAATTAGTGGTTTTTTGTTGTTAACTTGTAAACGGTTGACTTTTGGGAAAAAAAGTACATGACATTTTTTGTAGGAAATTCAGTCTTCTACAAAAAATTTCTCATAAGTCAAATCTCTAAAATCAATATTTAAAAAGATATATGAACTTTAACTAAGTAAAATTCGAAATTTTAGCTAAATGTCAATGTTCAATGATATACAATATATTCAGTTATTAACTTATGGTAAGTATCAATTAATATATATTTATATAAAATATAAAATGCCCGTAATTATTCATCGAAATTGTTCTTAAGTACTAACCTCATTTGTAATTCTTTTGAAATATTGAATGATTAAAACACAGGTTTGAAGAATCTCGTTCGAATTTTCGATGTCCTCGGGACCTAACAGATGGATTATGTTAAAAGAAACATGGTTTATGTAATGGTTTTGAATTATAAAACCGTTAATCTTGACATTTAGCTAAAATTTCGAATTTTACTTAGTTAAAGTTCACATATCTTTTCAAATATTGATTTCAGAGATTTGACTTTGAAGAACTTTTTTGTAGAAGACTAAATTTCCTACAAAAAATGTCATGTACTTTTTTTCCCAAAAGTCAACCGTTTACAAGTCAACAACAAAAAACCACTAATTTCGTAGGAAATTAGACTTTCAAGGCTTCCACGAGGGCTGTAGTTGAAGGTACTGCTAAGCACATACAGGCTTTTTCAAAGAGCATACAATTCTCTTCCAAGAAAACTTTGAACCGATAAGATACGTGAATATGGGGCTGAGTTTTATTCGATAAAATGAAAAGAATCAAAATTTACATGCTTTTAGCATGGGAAAACTTCAACGACGTTGTTCCAGTTCTTAAAATTGTTATTAAGAGCTCAAAATTTCACTGAATTTTTATTTTTACATGTAGAACAAGATTTTCGATGGGGAACGAAAAAAAAAAAATCTTCGTTTCAAACGGAGCACCCTAATATATATATATATATATTAGGGTGCTTTTTTTTTGCGACTATTTTTTTTTTTTCGCTCACATCCCGAAATTTTGTTGGAAATACCCCCAAAAATATTCCCTGAGAGTTTGAGCCCTTAATATTAATATTAAGTACTCGACCACAGCGTGTGAAGATTTCCCATTTAAAATACATATAAACTTGGGTTTTTATTTTTCCAACTTCTGTATCTCCACGGAACTTAATGATATCATCTCGTCCAACGTCGGGATTTTCTCAAAATTAAATGCTCTACAAAAGTGCCCATTGTCGCGAAGTCGTAACTCATACGGGTGGGGTAGTATGGACCGCTAAGCCGAATTTTTTCATAGAATTTTTGTTTTTTCTCTCATTATCTCATAAACAACAAGACCTACAGAAAAAATGCAAAATTGTTGAGCGAGGTTTAAATATTCAAATTTTGGACTTAAATTTTCAGCGTAGTCATGATTTCACAAATATAAACTATTGCTGCCACGAGAAAGAAAAAAATTCGAATTTCGATCATTTTTTAAATTCCTGAGCGACCTCTTAAAAATTTTTTATCGAGCTGATCTTGGGAGAGGCTTCTTAAAACATCGTAAACCAACAAATTTTCATAAGAGACTCGAAAAAAAAAATCGTCGGTTTTTTTGGGTCACCCTAATATATATATATATATATTGTGAAGTTATTTTTCGTATGGCGGTCAAATCAAAGTGAACGTCACAAGCACCAACGAGTTTTATTGTTTTTCGGAGCATGGTAACTCAAGACTTATAATTTAGCTTAAAGTAATTTACGATTTTTGATACAGATTTTTGATTTAAGTTATAGTTTAAGAATTCAAATGGAATAACGTTTGGCTACAGTTATGGGTCTTTGATAAGAAAAATTATAGTAAAGAATTAGAATCAGAATTATGAAAATTGAATATGGAATATGGGTTGCGATTAAAGTTTGGGAAATGATAAAGGTTGGGTTTTGGATTTGGTATTTTGAGTATGTGGACGAGTCAGTGTTAACGTGGAGCAGGACTTTAATTAGTCACCCGGTACCATCTGATGATAGAACCTAATTCTATCCCTCTGAGACTTCTTGGTTGATTGCAGAGGTCTAACTGAGATGCTAGCGCTCCAGTATATACGGAATTCGACGAATGCAGAATGGGATCAGTTTTGGAGTTTTGGTTTGGCAGGCCTCAACAGTAATTTTGTGATCGTTGCTGTTGTGGAAGCCGTTTGGTCATTTTTAATCATTAGTCTGACAGGCCTCAGAGGACGTCATGACCACTTGTACCGCTGAGGAAGTCATCGGTCACTTAGTTTATAAGTTTTATGATCCCAGCTGAAGTCTGTTCCAGGAGAGCAACTGCCAAGGATATCCATACTCAGAATGGGCTTAGTGAGTACGTTAGGTGAGGACTTGAACCTCCAGTTACCGATATAGTTAAGATTGAGTTTGATTGAGGAATTTAGGATATAGAGGTCAGTTATTGATAACGAAAAGATTGAGTTTGGGATTTAGAATTTGGAATTGAGAGAGAGATGTCAAAGGAGGACCTTCGAAGAGTACGGACGGGGGCATTCGACTCTAGTCGCTTGAAGCGAGTAAATGGGTGCAGTAATGGCGCTACAGTTCAAGGTATTGCGGAAAGCTACAGATTAAGATTATTGCTACAGAAGTATTATTTAAAACAGTGTCAGGCGTTATTTGATATTTATTCATCAGTCATCAGGTATGAAATAATTATTATAAATAATTAATCGAGTTCGAGTCAAAAGTCTTGAGGTATTATGCTACTGTTTTTAATTAAAGAAAAGATTCACGATCTGAGAGAATTATGAGAACATTGTTACATTTTTAGAGTCATGTTCACGATTTATTGTTAATATTATTTTATAAAATAATTATAAGAAATATGTTCGATTGTTAAACCAATTTTTGTCTAATTAACATCGAAATGAGACCCATGTACGTTTGCTTCACGATTTAGTTAAAGAAAATGTTCTAGAGTATCGAGTCCATAATTATTGTTCTAGTTTACCAAATATTATTTGATTATCTTTTAGTTCTAGTTAATTAATTAATTTATTTATAAAATATCGACACATATCATTTAGAGGTCAATTTACTTTCTGTTAAGATTAATTTTATTAGAGTCAGCATTTGTTATAGAGTAAAATTATTTGTATTTAGCTACAGTATTTTGTTTATTGTTAAATAGCGTTTTGAGATTATTGTTGTTAAATAATAATTGCAAATTCACGAATAATCTACATGACTTTGGAATGATGTAACCCGGAGCACTCCCTCTCTCCATAAACCTACACACTGAGCGACACTATGGCATACCGTAACTCTGTTTTTAGTTTTCCAATCTCCGTTTTGTTTTTCCTTATAAGTTCTGAGCATTTTTGTCAAGTTTTAGTTTTAGTTCTATTCATGCGTGGTATTGAGATAACTCCACAGATAAAAAATTATCTAATTTTCATCAATTACTGGTTTGGTGGTTCCAGTGATTAAAAATTACTTGGCGCCCTATTCGTATTGAGAATGAAGGCTAAGGGCAGAGAACGAAGTTATAACGTAGAAATTAGCGTCTAGTTTTTGTGTTATAATATATATGTTCGTCGTGACGCATGTTATGAGACACAAATTTTTATTTCTTCTTCTCACGCAATTCAACGTTCTAAGCACCCCAGAAAAAAAATTTTTGTTTATAGAGCAAAATTTTCAAAAATAGACCCCAAAGTGTACGTTGAATTTATTGTTACTTTAGGGGCAAGTCCTCAAATTATATGTTGAATCAAAAGTATACTTTTGGGTCATGCAAAGTTTAGACGATTTTGAGTTGATGATATATATTACTATGGAGACCCCAAAGTATGCGTTAACTTCATTGTATACTTTGGGGACAGTCCTTCAATTATGCGTCAAATTGAAAGCATGCTTTAGGGTCTCACCAAATTTTCACGATTTTGAGTTGATGATAATATTTTACTATGGAGATCCCAAAATATGCGTTAACTTTATTGTATACTTTGGGGACAGTCCTCAACTTATACGTTAAATCAAAAGCATACTTTGGGATCTTGCAAAGGTAGTACGATTTTGAGTTTAAACCATCAAGGGTTTATGATGTCGCCCATTAGGAGCACAAAACATTTCCCGAACACATTCCATACTTTAAGCACACGAAAAGAAAATTCCGCTGAAATTTACGATGTTAACATCGTAATCAAGAACTATACTTTTATTAGCATCAACTTTCAATTGTCTCATTTCAAAATTTACTATGCAAAATACTTTTTCTACTATTTATCATTGCCATTTTAATAGTATTTTTGGGTCAAAAATTATTTAAACAATTACAATGTTAACAATGTAAAAAAAATAAAATAAAAATTACAATTCAAAAACTATATTTATTCCTTTCATCTTTCTATTTACTTTCGAATAAAATGAATATTACAGTGCTGCTTCTGTTATAATACGATTTAAGTTATAAAAGTCACGATTTGACATAGTAATTTTTAAGAAGTAACGGTGTCCACCGTAAGAGGCGCTCTTGTGACTTATGACTGTTTTTTTATATCGTTTATATGGATCTTAAAAACTAACTTAATTCGTGGGCCCTTCTTTGGCCTAGTAGTCCAAAGCACCGGTCAGTTCACATTCGAAAGGTTTCGTGTTCGAATCTAACAGCCGAGCGATTGTTGTTTTATACTTTCAATTTAAATTTCTATTACTTCAAGTTTTACGATGTTCACATTGGAATTTATACAAGAGAGCTTGAGACTTTGTTATTTTTCTGAAGTATTATTTCTTAAATGAAATTTCTAATTTTTTTTAGCAATTCATTCTCCAACGATATCTCTCAAAAAAATTAAATAATTGAGATGATTCTTCAACAGACGACGAGTTTTATTTAATTCTAGAGCTGATTAGTTTTTAAAATCAATCAATCAAGTCATTTCTGAGAAATTTCTAAAAAACTCAAGAACAATTATTTTTTTTGTATTTCTTCTGTATCTTAATCTAATTGATTGATTGATTCAAAAATTTTCAAAAAAGTTGTTGGCTAACACTTTTTCGATTGCTGCAAGAACCGTTCCGATCGGTTAATTCGTTAAAAAGTTATGGCGAAATCACACACACACACACACACATACACACACACACACACACACACACACACACACACACACACACACACACACACACACACACACACACATACATACATACAGACATCGCTCTGAAAATGTCAGAATAGCATCCTATTCTGCATTTATACTGCATTTATTCTGCATAGAAGCAAGTATACTAGTTTGAAAAATTCCATTTTCCGATCGGTTAATTCGTTAAAAAGTTATGGCGAAATCACACACACACACACACACACACACACACACACACACACACACACACACACACACACACACACACACACACACACACACACACACACACACACACACACACACACACACACACACACACACACACACACACACACACACACACACACACACACACACACACACACACACACACACACCCTTATTTCGACACTGAAGTCCTTTACTCGGGTAACGGGGACCACGTTATTTGGTGCCGAGCATGAATAAGGACAGGATGGGCGTGTATTTTCCTTAAAATTACTGAATAAATAACAAAACTTACTATTAATGCTGATTTATTGAAATTACTGACTCAGAAATGTTTTCTACAATGACGAGCTGATGGCTGGACAGTACACTTGGACTCTTCTCGGATTGTAGGTGTGACTGCTTTGCGGCGATTAGTGCAAAGGTGGATGCGTGGTTGACGATCTTCTTGGTTGATCCTGTTGTCACTGAATTTAATACTTTCGCGATTTTGAACCTTAAGGGGAGATTGTATGAAAATAGTCTTCCGAGTGAATCCGAAAATCGAATGAATTTAATTCTTTCAGGGAAAAATACGATTACTGTAGCGATTTACGACGTTACGAAAGCCAAGAGTTCATTTAAAATAAACAAGAACTAGGCGGGAAAAGAAAAAGGGTGAAAAATAAAGATGAGAATAATAATCGGTGGATAAATTCCGAATAATCGATATAATAAAGTAATATCAGCCGTACGATTCAAAAGTTAAATAATTCTTGAATTTACAAGGTAAAATCAACCGTAAGAATTAAAAAGTTTAATAATTCTTCAATTTTTAAAAGAAATTACAACAAGGGAAAATTGAGAGTAAATACGGATGTACTTGTTACGACAAAAAATTATTACAAGTGGGCTCTATGGTTCCGTGTGGGTCTCTTTATATATGCTACAGATTAGGCGTTTACCGGCCAGAAAGGGGGATACATGGCCTAGAACTTCTAAGGCTTCTCTAGTCATAATGATAATAATAAAAACCAAAATGGAAGGTCTTATCTTTTTGGGGAAATCTCCGAGCATTATAATGGCTGCCGGCGAGTGTAGACCGGTCCCCTTCTTAACAATGCTTAGAGTGGGGGAAGCGTTAGAGAGAAGTGGTTACAAGGTCTTCTGTTTTGGAAGGTGGGCTACCGCCGTGATAAGAGAGGAAGTGTGGAGGAGGGACTAGAACTCATCTATAGTAGAGGCGCTTGGTAACTAGGAGAAATGCGTGGATTAGGTGCGCAGCTCATAGAAACGAAAGAGTTAACCGGGTCTTACGGAGTATTTTTCTGGTAGGGATCGCTCAGTAACAGGAGGAGTGCGTGAATCAGGTGAGGCATAATTTCGTGGGATGAGAGAGGTAACTAGGTCAGAGGTGCAAGAGGCTAGATTCTGTACTAGGAAACTAGTAGTTATAGTGACAGACCGGTGGGTTTTGTAGTTATAAGAGACTTTAAAAATTATAACTCGGGCTATCATAAAATTCGGCGCCAGCATGGCTGCCTCTTTGTTGAGTAACTCGGCTGATAAGAGATACCGATGCGGTATTGTGTTTAACATAGATCTCAGCTATTACTTTATAATATTTTTAATAGAATAAAGAAATCGTAAAAGTTATTACAAAAGTATCACGTTAGAGGTTCTATATCACCGGATACAAGTAAGCCTCGGCAAATATCGAGTAGCAGCTTGTTAGCTTATCGCGAGTATAAAGACAAGCCGAAAGATTATGACTATTGTTATTATTTATTTTTTTATTATGGTAATAATTCCCGGAGAACCGGCGATTGCCTCATATTGTGGCGTCATCTACATGACCTAATTAGATATTAATTTTTCTCTTATCAATCTCCCATTATGAGCTCTTGCGAGAGAAATAACGGGATTTATTTAACTGGTAGTTCTAGTAATCAAAGAAAACCTAGTTTCTTTTTATTTAACCAAATGAATATTACTTGACGTGTAAAATATTTTTCAGCTATTTTACGACGTAACACATAATAGCTTCCTTGAACCTCAAAACGTCGGCATCTGATGAAAACTCGGAATTTCGAAAATCGGACCAAAACCAATAACTTTCGAATTTTAGAATATTTTCGATTTTCTTAGCGGAAAGTTAAAAAATAAAAAAGTATTTCAATGCCGTTCTACCTTGCCTAAATCATGATAAGTTTCCATTTAGTACAATGAGACAAATATTATTGCTCGCTTAAAAATATGTGCACAGCTGTAACGAAGACAAATTTTTGGAGGAAATATAGAACTCTTCAAAATAGATTTCTTGGTTAGTTATCGCTATACACTTATTTTTGAGCAAGAAATAAAGTTTTTCTCATGGTACTAAAATGGAAAAGTATTATTACTTGGAAAAGGTGAAACGGTGATGGAATACATTTTTTTTTGTTTTTGATATTTTTTGATTATAAATAAATGATTTATGTCATTGCCAAGTAGAAAAATCTAAAGTAGATGATAACGGACTCCCTAGAGTGTACGTACGTGATAAACTTTTCATAACTATTTAATGTATAAACCAATTGAGATGATTCTTGTGGAAATCGAAAGAGCCTATTAGTTGGCAATTTTTTTTAAGACTTTAAAATAATTCTATTGATTCGAAACTGATTGAATCGAAAAATGTTTAAAACAAAATTTTTTTTGTTTTTAGATTTTTTGAAATTTTTCAGGAACAAGTTGGTAAATCAATTCCAAAACTTAACCAGCTCTAGAACTTCATGAAACACGTTAACTACCACACAATTTTCGCAGTCGGTTAATTTGTTCAAAATACATCATTTTTGTCACATTTCAGAGTCTTACTTGTTTTTAGAGAAGCTTTTTGACAAGTCTCTGAATTAAGTTTTTTAAGCTGAGCATCAGCTCTCATTTTTGTTTAGAACATTCGTCGTACTCCACGTCAGAATTTATAAGAGTAGTGAAATTGTACTTGGTACGTTAATATATCTATAAAAAATCGAAAAGATCAGTTTTCTGATCGCGAGTAATCATGAATTTACCATGTTAAACATGATTTAAAAACTAAAAAAATGCTTATCAAGATAAATAATATACACTAGGCCGTGTCGAAAAATGAAAATTTTTTTTTTAACTTCCCGCTGGGAAAATCGGGTTTTTATCATATGTTGACGTTTGGAGGTGCTAAGAAGCTATTCTGACATTGTCAGAAAGATGTCTCTATGTGTGTATGTTTGTACGCACGCGCGCGTATGTGTGTGTGTGTTTGTGTGTATGTGTGTGTGTGTGTGTGTGTGTGTGTGTGTGTGTGTGTGTGTGTGTGTGTGTGTGTGTGTGTGTGTGTGTGTGTGTGTGTGTGTGTGTGTGTGTGTGCGTGTGTGTAAACCTCTCATGTCTTTTCAATAAATGGACTGATTTAAAAAGTACTTGCGGCACTCGAAAGCTTTCTTCTGAACTTAGATTTCTAGAAAATTTTAGATCATCAAGTTAAATAGACTCCGAGATATTCAAGAAATATTAAAAAAAAAAAAAATTTTTTTTTCCTTTGTTTTGGGATATTTTGGAAACTGTCGGATTGATCAATTCTAAAATCTAACCAGGTCTAGAACTCGATAAAAACTTTCAATTGCCGCGAAGAACGTCTCAATCGGATTATCCGTTTAAAAGATATCATCGACAAAAGAATGAAAATAAAATCGCTTTTAACTTCCCGCTAAGGCAATCGATGATTTTCAACAAATTCGGGAAGTTATCGTTTTCACCCCGATTTCCGAAAATCAAGTTTTCATCAGATCTCAAAGTTTTGAGGTCCTAGGAAGCTATTCTATTTTCAGAATGATGTTCGAGTGTCTGTATGTATAGATCCATGTGTGTGTGTGGATATGAACCTTCTATAACTTTTAACTTAATGAACCGATTTGGATGGTTAAGGTGGCAATCGAAAGAGCTTGTTAGCCATCAAGTTTCTTAGAAATTTCAGATCGTTTGATTAAGTAGATTCGGAAATATTTGTGAATTATGAGAAAAAAATTTTTTTTTTTGTAGTTTTTTTTTAATTCTCAGAAACGACTTAAACAATCGACTTTAAGATCTCATCGGCTCTAGAATTAAATGAAACGCACCAATTGCCTCCTTGGACGTCAAAATTGGTTAATTAGTATAATAGTCTTGTCGACAAGTTGAAAATGGTCCAAAATAGAGATTCTGCTCTTAAAATTAGGTGTGATAGCTCATTGGAACCGGAACGACGCCAACAAAAATGTCCTAAAAGTGTATATCAGCACATTAAAAATTGCAAAAGTTATAAACAATTGAAGATGAAAAAAAGAACCCGAGTCGAAATATCGAGTGTGATTCCAGCGCCTCGAGCGTGTCGAGTGTAATTCCAGCGCCTCGAGCGTGTCGAGTGTAACTCCAGCGCCTCGAGCGTGTCGAGTGTAACTCCAGCGTCTCGAGTGTGTCGAGTGTAACTCCAACGTCTCGGACGTTGCAAATATAAAATCCATGTTTTAAAAGCATTACAAACATGAATTTCATTTTGTAAATATAAAAAACGTAAGATTTTCAGTAGAGTGAAAATCCGAAATGGTTCATTGTTATGAAATCAATTTCCTCGAAGCAGGTGGTCCTAAATAGATAAGTTTATCTATTGTGGTAGTGAAAAATTATTCGTTTTGGTGTTTAATAAATGGTCGAGATCGAAACTACTCGTTGTATTAGGCTTATCGACTTTTCGACTGATCGATTATGTGAGGATCATTTGTGTGCATTGTAGTATCGATTTTGACTAATCGAATGCCTTGAAAAGCCTTTTCAATTTCTTCAGCAGGGGAATTGAGTAATAACTTGCTAACAACACCCTTAAGGTCACTTTCTGTAATGTCGTCTGTCGTGAACATAGACGGTGCTTTGACATCGTACCTATCCTTTCGGGTAAAAGGATTATCAATCTTCTTTTTAACACCCTTTTTGCCGCCTTTAAACAGACCTTTATTTTTCCTGAGTGCCATAGCAATAGCAGTGATATAGAAGCAACTGAGTATAAAATCAATAGAATTAATTATTTCCTAAACTTTAATCGATGATAAGTGACCTCTAGAAGTTCCATGTCTATAAGAGCATTATTACAAAAATTTCAATGACATTTCACTTTTTTATACTCAATGACTGAATGTGCTCAAGTTTGATCAGCAGATAAGTTGGCCGAGTTGATCTGATTAATCCAATGACTCAAAAACTCTAAAAAATTAGTTTCACGTGAAAAATTTATTGAACAAAACCACATCCAGTCATTGACGTATTTATTTTTTTGTGATACTTTTAAATCTTTAGACATAATAATAGTCAGTTTGTTTGACGATTTATTACTGAGATGTTGGCAAAGCTGTAACAATAAATTAAATGAATTAAAAATTTCATTTTTATAAATTATATTTATTAACCTATTTAGTTCTAAGTTATAATTGATATTAAAAACTGCATTACATTATGCTTTGTATAATCATTTACTATTAATTTTTTTAATTGTGATAAATAAAAAAAACAATAAAATTTGTTCACTTTCTATAATTGAAATTTATAAAAGTGTTACCAAAGATTAGTTTCAATAGTTTTTTTTAGAATTGACATAAAATTTCTTTTTTTTAATTAATTATTATAAGTAGAAATCTTTAAAGTACAAGTATTTTAAGTAGAGAAATAAAAAATAAACAGTTTTTTTTTTTTCAGGTTAACTCAGAAGATGAAATATATATAAAATACGCAACTGAAAATTTATTAATCACTTACCATCATTTTCAATAAAATATTTTAAATTAAAATTTATCATTTTAATCATTTAAAGAATAAACATTTAGTTTAAAAATGTGTTCTTATTTTAACAACAATTATCAGACCTGTCAGCCTGTCAGCTGATTACATTCGATTGGTCACAATCGATACTACAATGTACACAAATGATCGTCACATAATCGATCAGTCGAAAAGTCGATAAGCCTAATACAACGAGTAGTTTCAATCTCGACCATTTATTAACCCTTCGTTCCACGCGCTATACGGGGATTCCCCGCACAACACTACTCAACCTAATAAGGTGCTTTTTCATGCTGACGCTTGACGCTGCTTTTTAGCGTCAAATTCGATCACGTGATGAGAATTTAACATGTGCACCACCTAGAAAAAATGTAGCGATAAAACTAAATTTAGTTTAGCTTTTCTTGCCGGGTCATGTAAGCGTCAAAGTCACTCAAACAATCGCATCGATAATAGTCGATCTTTTCAAAACAACAATCAGCTGTTACTTTGTGATTTCATAAATGCAGCGGGTGCTAAAATAAATATTGAGAAATATCAGATAGGTTTTTGTTTTACGTTACCAGTTATAATATCGACTGTTATTTTGATTCTTTGACCCCTGATAGCCAAGTTGACCGCAACTTGGCGGCAATCTACTGCCGCAACCTGTCACAAAGTTGACATTTCCATAAGTTGATGGCAACTTTCTGAGAAAGTTGTCAACACCTTTCAGCTTTTGTAACCATTGACTGCAAGTTTCTCAGAAAGTTTTCGACAGATTGCAGCGGTAGATTGTCGCCAAATTTCTGGAAAACTTGGAAACAATTTGCAGTCAACAGTCACAAAAGCTGAAAGTTGTCGACAACTCATCGTAAAGTTGGTCGCAACTCATGTACACCAACTTTCTGATCAGAAACTCTGGTTATCGGGGAAAATATTTACAATGAGTTTCGAGGGAAATATCAATTATAAAGTGCAAAGATAATACGTCAACTTTGTAGTATGAAAGACTTGACATCAATACATCGACTTTCGATACTCGTGTATTATTTATCGCTTAAATTTGACGCTAAACGCTATAAGTTATCGCTACATTTTTTCTGGATGGCGCACAAGTTAAATTCTCACGTGACAGAATTTGACGCTAAAAAGCAGCGTCAAGCGTCAGCATGAAAAAGCACCTATAGAGTTGGCGTGAATACGAGTGAGACACTAGAGAAAGCGCGTGTAACGGAAGGTTAAACACCAAAACGAATAATTTTTCACTACCACAATAGATAATAAAATCCTAACTTTTCAATTCCAGTTGGTTTATTTAATTTTGTTTCATTGATAGTGTGTAAAAGTTCTCTGAGCACTTTAAAAAATTTTAAGCATGGTGTTATGAGGAATAAGGCTAGTTATAAAATTTTTTTTTTTTTTCAATTGGAAAATACAATATAAATCGAAAAAACACCACTCTAAAGACATTTGAGGATTTGTAGAAAATGTCAAAATTTTGTATAAAAAAAAACAATAAAAAATAAAAAATGGTAAACATCGAAAAATTTTTTATTTTTTCTAAATATCTACAAAAAAAAAAAACAATGAAGATAGGTTACAATAATTTTTTTGTATTTTTTATCAAAAAGAAAATGTAGAAACAAATATTTTGAATAAAAAAAACGTCCTAATCAGTTGAATTTTTAAAAAGTTATAGCTATTCAAAATAAAAAAAAGCCATTTTTTTCAAAAATTCATAACTTTTTTTTGGTTAGGTGAAAAAATTTGAAAAAATTATGAGAAACGTTTTTGATCGAATAGAAAAAGAAAAAAAATTTTCAGCCAAATCTAAAGGGATCGGGGTCAAAAGTGGTCGATTTGGCGTGGAATTGCCCAAAAATAATATGATATTCCAATAAGAACACGAATAATATTAATTGTGATAATAACATGTTGGTAACCATAATGTAGCTATTTCACATATAACAATAAATTTTGACCATTTTTTTTTGTTCTATAGCCTTGAGAATTTTTAAGAATGTCAAAAAAAAGTTCATTTTGTAATTAATTTTTAGTTAAAAGTTTGAAATAATCAAATAATGAGAAATCTACTTCCATTTCGGCCGCCAAATGGCCTTTTTCTTTAAAATTAATTTAAATAGAATAATAAAATTCTAAAATTATAATCATCATTTTAAACCCTAATGTTCTTTGGAATCTATCCAGCGGTCATTAAAGTCTGTCTAAGCATCGGAATGATAACACCGAGACAAGCTTGAGTGACAGTGTTGTGCCAAGACTGCATCTAAGTATTGGCCCAATATCGAGAGCCAGTATTGTGCCGACTGTTGCTAGATAAGCACCTATACTTATTAAAAATAAATTAAAAAAAAAAATATTAGTAGACATGTGCGTGATGGTAACATATGGAAATAATTTTGTACACAGAGAAATCAGGTAGATCGATGAAACTAATTTTTTTTACATTTGCTGGGTCTCGAACCTGGTCCTTCATCGCTGCAAGGCCAGTGTCTTATTCACTAGGCTATTACGCTGTTCATAGAAGCCAGAGGTTTTTAGGTATCATTTGTCATTTAAACTGGTAAGCCAGGGCTTGTTACTTGAGTATTGGCTGAATCTTGGCCCAAGAATGGTAAGTCAAGGCTTGTCAATTAAATGACTGTTGAATCTTGACCCAAGACTGGCAAGCCAAGGCTTATCACTTGAACGTTGGTTGGATCTCGGACCAACCTTTGAAGGCAGAGCCTGGGTAGTCCAGTATTGTGCCAAGACCGGCCCCGTTGTCAATATTTTTTTTTCTACAAGGGGTGCTCCGACGGCAGAAGGTCACACCGTGTAAAGTTAAATGATATCGTCAAAAACAATAATCTTACTTTCAGTGAGCCGCCAATGGTTTACTTTATCCAGAAAGGGCGAAATTACCAGTGACACGTCTTGCATTGCGTAAAATAATGTTTTTATGAATGATGACCTGTTGTAGAGGTTGCACCTTTAAACAGTTCGTCGATAACCATATTATCAGAATGAGGTAATACATTCTTAATGTGGTTGTTAAAAGTCCAGCGGTTAAATTTCTAAACTTTCAAATTCTTGATTTTCATAAACCAAATGCATTGTAAAATTGACATACACTTAAAAATTTATTTTATGAAATTGTTTTACATATGAAATCAATCAATTATGAATAGTCACCTGGTTATTATGATCAATATAAACGTCAACCTTTAATTTATTGCCACTTCACAAATAATTTAGTTTACAAATGAAATAATTATTAGTTTAATTCACTTCACCAAAATGTAAAATCATTAACACCACAAATAAACATAATTGCACTTTCGTAAAACTTAATTAAAAAATCGCTGACCACCAAAGTCACAAAGTTTCATTTGAATAAACACAAATAATCTAGGACTATCCTGGTCACAATTTTATTTATTAAATTTAATCCAAGTTTGGCCTCATTGGAGTATCGATAGACCCCTGGTGGGCCCTGGTCGTCAATTATTTGATTTTAATTATTTATTCATTTAATTTTCGCAATTTAAAAACATTTTCGATGCCGATTCCAATTCGGAATGATTACTTTCATAATAGCAGGTTAATGGTAGGAAAATCAGCAGGAACCTTGAAGGAAACCCGAACTGCTGTTGGGCGCTCAGGGTTATAGAACAGGATAGAACTGCTGGTAAGCGATCACCCCTGGGTGGTGATAATGTCATGGACAGGTCATAGTGAAGGTAAAAATATTGGGGGTACCAATCGGCACCCCAACATAAGGTGAAATTAATTTTGAATTCATCATTATTTATTAATTACGCATGGAGATCAGAGCAGAGGTTCAAGCTCTCTATAAAGACTGACTGTTTAGTCGTTATAAAAATACAATAAAGCCAACAGAGTTGACAAAATGTTGAAGCTGCATCTCAGGTTCCTTGTGAGAGAATCGTCGTGGCCCGGGTCTCATGCATCATAATCTGTTTATAAACAGATAGACTATAGTCTATAGACTATCCGCAAGCCACGGCGATTCTCTTATCGCAAGAGATTTCTGATACACCGAATTAAATTAATTTATTTAAAATAATCAATTTAATTTAATCGATAAAATTTTACGGGAACGTAACAACGTCATTTCACGATAACTATTTGTTACATCATATTTTGTTAACATTTCTTTGGTAACATTGAGATAAGTTTCAAAAATTGACTCTTTAAAAATTCCATGTGTTACTATTTTATTAACATTTTGAAATAGAGAAAGAAACTAAAAGATAACAAAAATCAAGCCTGGCCACTTGAGATATGGGTGACGTTGTATACTTGCTATCGCGCTGAATCACACGATTATGGCATCACCTAGCGAATACAACCAGAACATTGTAAGTTAGAAATTTTTTAGCCCTTCATGAATTATATTTTCAAATTGCACGTCTCAAACGCGAAGTTTTATGGCGGGTTTCTCAAGGTCACGAAATTTCCTCACATCCAACTGTATATATTATTTTTATATTATACTTACATGTTTTAAAAAACACACTCATATAGAGAGGAAACACTGATGATCAAACCTGATATTTTTATTGAGTATTATAAATAAAAATTTCAATAAAAAAAATTTATCGTGGACGTCAGTTAGTCTGTGGTTCAAACAAAGTCTGTGGCATATAAATCTCGAGAAAGAATTGATGAAATGATTCAATTTTTGAACTTCCCGCTGAGAAAATTGGAAATTTTCGAAAATTCGGGAAGTTATGGGTTTTACCCCGATTTTTGAAAATCGAGTTTTCATCAGATGTCGACGTTGTAAGGTCCTAGGAAGCTATTCTGACTATTTTCAGAAGGATGTCCGAGTGTCTGTATGTGTGTGTGTGTGTGTGTGTGTGTGTGTGTATATAAACTCTTTATATCTGGTTAATGAATTGGCGATTGAGATGGTTGAGGTGGCAATCGAAAGAGTTTGTTAGCCGTTAATTTTTCTGGAAATTTCTAATCGATCAATCAAATGGACTCTAAGATATAGAAAAAATATAAAAAAAAAAAAAAAAATTTTTTTCAGTTTTTTTAAATTTTTCAGAAATGGCTCGATTGATCAATTCCAAAATCTAATCAGCACTAGAATTCAATAAAACGCGTCGATTGCCGCCTCAGCCATCTCAATCAGTTTATTCGTTCGAGAGAAATCGATCGAGAAAGAAATGGTGAAAAACGGTTTTCTTTAAATATCTTCGAAGGGACTTATCCGATCAATTCCAAAATTTTATCAGCTCTAGAACTCAATAAAACGCGTCGACTGCCACCTCAATCATTAAAATCCGGTCATTCGTTCAAGAGAAACCGTTAACGGAAGAATGAAAACAAAAATTTTTTTTAGTTTATTCGAAATTTCTCAAAAAACGACTCGATAAATCAATTTCAAAATTTGATCAGCTTTAGAACTTGCTTAAACGCGTCGATTGCCACCTCAACCATCTCAATCGGTCAATTCGATTGCGAGATATCGTTGGAGAAAAAATGGTTAGAAACGGTTTGTTTCGAAAACAACGGCATACAAAAGTATTTTCGAGCTCGAAAAGCTTGAAAATGAATTCACAACAATATTTTCAAGCTCAAGGAGCTCGAAAATAGCAGGAAGTTTTAGGGCTGGCCCGCAGGGTCAACCGATAGACCAATTTTTTTTTTCGATCTTCAGAATTATGCCAAGAAAATTCTTTTCGAAAATCACTACTGTAATCTGACTCGTTTTTTAGAGTAATAGACCATTTCTTTTAAGCCCGGCATTTTTACATATAAGCAAACAAATACTGCAGCCACTTTTATTGGGAATGTATTTCTTTCCTTCTCTTACTTTTAGTTTATTGACTATTGTTTTACTGTATATGTGGCAATTTCTGTGGAAAAAAGGCGGGTAATTCAAATTTGTTTCTTTTTCTTCAAGGCTAGTTTTTCAAATCGGGTTTATTTTAAATCCGGGTTTAAATTATCATTGCTGGTCTATCTATATGTTATTTATTGGTAATAAGGCTATGGAAATAGTTTATCCACTCAGTTTTCTCAATAATTACTTTTCCTTCATTTAATCGCAATCGGAAAGAACGTCTTACACATAAGACGTATACTTTCAGACTAACTAACTTCAACCAACATCTTAGTGACTAACACCATTTATTTGGCCGCATAGGTCCTGTAATGGGTGTACTTATTATATTAATTTGTGATTGTGGTCTCAATACAATAAGTGTCCCACACATGTGCAAAACTTAAGGTGTCTTGCAAACCTGTCTAGCTGAACTCAGTATCTCCAGGTGAGGGTAAGCCCCGTACTGGACCATACAGCATTAAAATATGAAGAGAGAATTCTTAGACCTAAACTTGTCAGGAAGGTTGCGATAAATTAGTTTAATATACCAAATTTAAATATAAAACAGTGGCATTTATTGAAACGAAGCCGCTTTACAGATAATTAATAAAAGATGAACAATAACCAAAATGAATGATGAAACTGACTCGACTAATTTATTAACAACAAATTTGACTTGATTACTTTAACAAACTGACTCGACTACTTTAACAAATTGACTCGACTACTTTAACAAATAACGACTCCTCAATTTATAAAATATTATTTAACAAATAAATAGTTAACCCGACAATAAAACAAACGAGTTCACTTACTCCAACAATCTCCAATCTTAACCAGTCCTTCACTCCAACGATCCTTTTCCTCCAAGACCAAAACCAGACCCAGTCCTTCCTTCCAAGTCCACCAAACCGTTCCAATCCTTTCCCATCAACCAGATCCAATCCACAATAAATATTATATGAATAACCGTTTAAATAAACTCTATAAAACTTAATAAAAGAAATAAGCTTCCACGAGCCGTGGGCTTATATGCTCTTGGACCTTAATCAAATGAGAACGGCTAGCAGCACGTGCGTAGTAGTAGATGTTAGTAGCAGCAGTAATAGTAGTAGTAGTTGTAGTCGGGAAAACGTCCATCCACGGTGGTTGCTGCGAGCCAAGAGACCGATCGCTCGTCGTCTCTAGCCCTCGTACCTCTCCACTCAGGTTGACCAACCCCTGAAACCAAATGTCGGGACTCGACCATAGCGACCCCGGCGCATCAATGACTGTATTTCCTCGTTTATTGACAGTTGTTGAAGAAGGAGGGCGGATATTTTGGCGCGAGTCGAAATTTAATTTAAAATGTAATGTGGAAGGATTCCACCCCGTTACAGTCCACTTACATATACCTAAAGAATAAGCAATATCACCCATACATTCATCATTCTTGTTATTTACTTTATGTGTTTTTCTTTTGAACATACTCGTAAACTTAGAATCAAATTTTATTATAAGTTTATATAAATAGTTAAAAGATAAATATAAAATAATATATATAAAAGATTAGTTTTTGTTTAAATAAATTAAGTTATATAAACCAACATTATTAATGTATTGATAAACCAATATATTAATATACTAGCAATATTAACTTAAATGACGCAGAAGTTAGCTGACGTCTAATAATTTATGAATTTTTTTAAAAACAATAAATTATAAAAAAAAAAGTAATTTAAAAAATTGCACAGATAGTTCCTTTAATTTTCAACATGTGCTTTTTAGGTGAATTTCTTTAGAAATCAGACTGTTGCAATGGGTTAGATGATCAAACTATCAAAGAATTTTGCCACCATATACCTTATTTTGCCTAGTAGAGTCAAAAAATACCATCCACTTAAAAGTTTATACACGGAAAGAAAATTCTACCAAAATTTACGATGTTAACATCGTAATCGTGGAGTAGACTTTTATGAGCGTCAATTTTTAAATGTCTTATTTCAAATTACTATGTGGGTTATATTTTTTACTATTTAACATCGTAATTTTAACAAAGACTTTTAGGATTAAAAATTACTTCAAGAATTACAATTCAACATCGTAAAAAAAAAAATCGGTCTGTCAGTTGACCCTGCGGGCCAGCCCCAAAACTTCCCGCTGTTTTCGAGCTCGTTGAGCTCGAAAACATTGTTGTGAATACATTTTCGAGCTCTTCGAGCTCGCAAATACTTTTGTATGCCATTGTTTTGTAAAAAACCATTTTTAGCATTTCCTTCTCCCACGATATCTCGCGAACGAATTAACCGATTTTGATGGTTGAGGTGGCAATCGACGCGTTTTATCAAGTTTTGAAGCTGATCAAATTTTGAAATTGATTTATTTAGCTGTTTTTGAGAAATTTCAAAAAAACCAAGGAAAAATTTTTGTTTGAATTCTTTCGTCAACGGTTTCTCTTGAACGAATGAACCAATTTTGATGGTTGAGGTGGCATTCGACGCGGCTTATAGAGTTCTAGAGCTGATTAGCTTTTGGAATCAATCCATCGAGCAAATTAAAAGTTATCCAAATAAAACATTTTCGAAAAAATTTTATTTTTGAAATATCTCTGAACGCATCCTACCGATTAAGTTCAAATTTTTACGGCTTCAAGACATTAACAAGCCGCGTCGAATGACACCTCGATGATCAAAATCGGTTCATACGTTCAAGAGTTATGAATATTTACATACATACATTCGTACGTACACACATACATACACTCGGACATCATCGTGAAATTAGTCAGGATAGCTTCCTAGGACCTCGAAACGTCGACATCTGATGGAAATTCGATTTTCGTAAATCGGACCGGAACCAATAATTTCCCGAATTTTTGAAAATTTACAATTTCCTTAGCGGGAAGTTAAAAATAAATAAAAATAACACTTCAAAATTATGTATGTATATGTATATTAGAGTGGCCCAAAAAAACCGACTATTTTTTTTTTGAGTCTCATGAAAATTTGTTTATTTAAGATGTTTTAAGAAGCCTCTCCAAAAATCAGCTCGATAAAAAATTTTCAAGAGGTCGCTCACGAATTTTGAAAATATCAGAAATGATCGAAATTTGGATTTTTTTGTTCTGAATTTCTCCTTTCTCATGACAGCTATAGTTTATATTTATGAAATCATGACTACGCTGAAAATTTCAGTCCAAAATTAAAATATTTAAACGGTGCTCAAGAATTTTGAATATTAATTGATAATATGTAATTAATACTTTGAATTAGTTTTTGTATTTTTTTATAACTCAATTATTGTCATTTCACTTAAGGAGGTTCATCGGATAATGACTTACAATATCTTTTAATTTTTAAATACAAATACTTTGAAGTGTCCTGTATACGTAGGATTTTTTTTAAATAGTCCTTGCGGTACTAAATTTCGAAATATTAACATTTAAAAATTGTACATTTAACATGCATTCCCTATGTTGACCGTAGTTAGAGTGAGAATTTTATTAAATAACAATCATACTTTTCCTACAACATTTTTTTAAAAGTTGAAAATTATTAATTCAATTCATAACAAGTCATTTTTTCGAATAAAAACATAATCGAGCGGTATTCATTTTTTCGTAATTAATTTTCAAAGTTTGTTACTTTTAATGATTTTCAAGCTTTCTCCCATAACCTGATAAATGAGAGATAGTGACTTAGCAACGTTGGAGTTTGCGGGAAGTTTAAAACACAGTAGAAGCCCAACAGATTTAAATAATTATAAAAACTTCACAGATATAGGTTAAACATACGGTTACTGTATAGGGAAGGGTAAATATATATTATATTTAAAATAATAAAAGGTATAAATTTTAAAAAACTGCAATACAAATATTTATTATTTGTTATCTCCAACTATGTATAACCTCGAAATTATTCAAAACACTTTCTACAACACATGCTCAAGGGGAAAAATATTCTGAGTTAGAATGCAACGTAGCCAAGTCTGAGAAAAGACGCAATGGGATCATTTTTATACTTCTGCGCATATAAGAGAATACATAAAAGTGTACTGTATCTCAACCACTTCTTATTGTACTTAGAATGTTTTACACGAGAGAATTCGTTCTTAAAGTTGCAAACTACTGCTACCGATAAACCTCCTGAAATATAACTTTCTCATAACCAAAAGTATACAGGACAGTCTTGAACGATAAAATTGGGTAAGTTTTGAATAAGCAAAAAAACCTAAAAATTGAATTAAAAAAAAAAAAGTATGTAAATAACTTATATATTTCCATACATGGGCATTAGGGTGCTTTTTATTTTTCGAACATTTTTTTTTCTCAGCTTATATGAAAATTTTATTGTAGACGACAAACAAAGATTTCCTGGAAATTTTAACTCTTAATTTTAATTTTAAGGGGTCACGATCTATTTTTAAAGTTTTCCCATTTGAAAAGCATAAGAACGACATTGCATTTTTTTTCAAAAAATTCTTACCCAGGCAGTTTTTGAGCATTCGACTCGTATTGAGGATCGTTTTATAAGGCCAGTAGTCCTCTTTAAAATTGTTTTGAGTGACATAGATGCATTTACAACGGTTCAAAAGTTACGAGACTTCAAACCAGAGATTTTTATTTACACCAAACAATCATAATTAATGACTGTTATTATTCCAGCTATCAGTTTTCTAGAACAAATGTCATAAAACTTTTGTAGTGTGTTAAATATTCTACAAGCAATACTTAAAACTATTCAATATTGTCATCGTCATTGTTTATTTTTGTAAACATTTCTCTTCTAAAGGGTTTTAGAATTGTTTAATTTTAATTTTATTTTTGTGAAAAATTGAACTTTTGTACGTATCCTTTTTTTTTGTGGTATAAAATTAATCAAGCTTGCTCAATTTTGATGTAGTTTTATGATTTAACGTATTGATCGAAGCGCCGACAGTTTTAGACAGTCTAAAATCTCAGTCTTTAGGACTGAAATTGAATTATTTCATTTCAAGTCACAAATCTATTAGTTATTTAATATACTTTCATTTTCCGAGAAAAAAAAATTATACATGGTCATATATAGATCATATATGGTCATATATGGGGCATTCCACGCTAAATCACCGAGGTTTTGACCCGACCCCCTTCGATTTCGCTGAAACTTTATTATCTTTTTTTATCCTACCAAAGACATTTTTCTGAATTTTTTCTGATTTTTTAACCCAATCCAAAAAAAGTTACGAATTTTTAAAAAAAACCGCTCTTTTTTTTTTAATTGCTGAAACTTTCTCACAAATTAACCTTTTGGCACTTTTTTTTTTTTCAAAATTTGTGTTTTTAAATGTAGTTTTAGGAAAAAAAATACAACAAAATTTTCGGAAGTCACGATATATGAATTATTTCAGTTTTTTCAATAAAACTGTCATTTTTTTGAAGTCCGAAACCTTCGATTTTCAATTTTTTTGTCTCAAAAAAAACTTCAACCAAGACAGTATTTAACCCCACTATTCCCATTTTGTGCCGACTTTCTTTTATATTTTGTTTTTTCGATTGAAAATAAAAAAATTTCTAATTTTGGCTTATTTTTTATGACTTTGCGCTGAAGTTTTTTTGGATTGTTTTTAAAAGCTCAGAAGTTGAATAAAATAGGACAAAAACAACCGTAAAGTGTATTAGGGGCAAGGATTGATTTTTTCGTCAGAAAATTCCCAATTTTTAATTATAGTGAAACCTCAACCTACGCAGAAAAAAAGGTTGACTTGGCCCAAGATAATTTTTGCCTTCATTTTTTTATTCTTGGGCTGAGTAATTGGGTTTTTTTAATCCGAGAACATTTTCTACGACCAATATCAGAAAAATATTGTGTCAAGAATAAATAAATTTTATTTCAAGTTAAATAATCTTGATTCAAGAATAACTATTTCAAATCAAATTTATTTTGTTTCTAATCAAGTAAAAAAAACTATCAAAACAAGATACTTTCTGTCTTGGTTGATGAGTATAGTAAATTGTCACAATATATATCAACATCTCATACCAAGAACTTTTTTTGCGTGGCAGAAGAACATTTACTCTCAGTTTGAGAAAACTACATTATCGACTCAAGACAACGGTCTATTGTAATGAGAAAATTTTAATTTTGATTTAAATAAACTTGAAAAAAAAAGTCTGGCTCCGAAATGAAGCACCCTAATGGTCATGCATAAAAGTAAACATGAAAATTTTACACATCTCAAATTCTATATATGACCATATGTAACTTTCTTCGGACATATATGACAATACATGGGAATATATTGTTTTTGATTGTTATTGTATATGAATACATGAGTCATTCCATGTCAATTCAACGACATTGCGACTGTGACCCTTCTCGATTTTTTTGATTTTTTAAAATGTTTTCATACATGTAGAACGAAGTCTTGAGCTAAATTATTACCTCTTTATCTCCACCCCTTCCGGAATTATCATTTTTGCTTAAAAAGGATATAACTTTGATTATAGTTATGATAATCTCACGTCATGGGGGGTCATTTTGTTTGGTTTTTAACGCTTTTTCTGCGAAAAAATTCAAAATCAGAAACAAAAAATTCTGTAATGCTTTTTCGGCCATTTTTAGTCAAAAAATCGACGTTCAAAGGGGCACTCAATTTTTTTCAGAAAAATTCGCAAAATTCTATGTTGAAAAACAAAATTTTCAAGCCATAACCCAAGTTGGGCATCAAATAACTTCTAGTAAAATAAATTAAAAAACAATTTTTTTTTATATTATTTTGATTTATTTTTTTTCTAAGATCACAGAATATTTCCAGATAGTATCACGATACATACACAGAAAAAAAAAATCTTGACTCAAGAAAATTTTTCTTCAACCAAGAACTTTTTCAGCGAGTGGAATGAAAACCGAAAATTTCTTGAAAGAAATGAAATAATTTCTTGAATTTTAAATCTTCAATTAAGAAAAAAAATTCTTAAGCCAATACATATTTCATACTTGGTCCAATAATAGAATTACTTGTTTTAAAAACTTGCAGTTTTTAGTTTAATAATAATTTTTCTTAATCTGAGTATGTTATTTACTTAAACCAAGAAATAAAAATATTTAGTTCGAGAAAGTTATACACTTAATTAAAGAACTATGATGTTGTGAAACAATAAACGGTACGAACTCGAACTAAAAATAAAGGGAGTTGATTCAAGAAATTTAAACTCTTGGTTTGAGCATAGTGTACTTTCTCTGACCAATCACACGAAAAATCTCAAACCAAGATTACTAGAGTCTCAAGCCAAGAAAGTTTTCTCTTGGATTCTCACTCATAGGTGCTCCCTCCTTCGCACCCGAAGAAATGAATACTCCCCACTCTCTCTCTTTCTCACACTAGTGCATAATTTACCCGTGCAAAAAAAATTATGATTCATTATGAATTTAATTCTGACTTTCATAATGAAATTCATAATTAGACACAAAGATGAACTGGTTTTAAAATCAATCTAAATCAAGAATCGCGTCAAATAATTTGGAGAAAAAACGGTATTATTATTATAATTTATGAATTCTGTTATGAATTAATAATGATGTAGATGTAAATAAAATAATTTATATTAAGATGTAATTAAATTCGGATACTATAGTGAGCTCATTCCAATTTCGCTCCAATACTACACAACTAATTATTATTACAATTTCTACTTTTTTATAATATTAGTATAGATCCATATCGAACTTATGAGGAAAATGTAATTAAATTACAATAAGTTTATTTTCCATTGATGAGGAATAGCGAGTTTATAGGTTTTTAATCTTTTTTCTCTTTTAAATAGTAATTAGATTTACTAATCATCAGAAAATGACTACTTTTACTTGTAATTCAGATTTAGTCCATAAACAATCGCGTCAATTATTTTAGAGATAATTACAATTGATAATTGATTCATATTGACTCAATTTTCAAGTTAACATAAATCAATCCATTATAAATTTATTCTTTATTTGGAAATGTATATCAATAAAACAAGTGTATAATTAAAATAAGTTTAATGTTACAGACCACTCCTAAGAATAAAGTAAGTATTTAAATTCATTTCAAGTTACAGTTTCTTTATTTACATTTTATTACACAGAAGTGAATTAAGTTTAAGTCAATAAATTTAATGGTAATCTAAATTACAAAATTTATAATAGTAATTTTTACATTTTCCCTAATAATTCTATACTCATCACATCTTATCTTAGTCAATCTCATTTAAATTGATTGGTCTCACAATAAAAAAAGTATTAGGCGCAGTTTTATCAAAATTTTTAACAAAAAAACAAACGGTTATCAAACTATTTATGTCTATAGCTACTTTAAGCTCATCAGAGCTCGTGCAGAGATCAATTATATCAATTAAAGTATTAGATATTATAGATTTTATTCGTGAACATTTGGTAATAATTGCGAAAAAATTACTATTGTTGCAATAAACATTACATGGAACATTCTGGCAGGAACAAATTTTGATGAATTCGTCGATAATACCAATACTATGTCGATTATCACGATTATAAACAGCAATAGATGAATTCGTTTTTCTTTTTCGTTCGTAAAGTTTAGAATCATAAACTAAATTATTTTTAAATAAGCGTTTGAATCTATAAATATTTTTATGAGCTGATAGGTCAATATTACTATTTTCGAAAATGTTTCGCAATGAATCTGAAAGATTGCAATTAACTATTGTTCCTATTATAGAACATTTTTCCGAAATATGTACAAGCTTTCGTTTTCTCAAATGGAAAAACTCTAATTTTTTACAAAATTCTTTGACATTATTATTTTCTTGAATTGCTTCTGACTTTAAGTCTATTAAATTATTAAAAACTGACAACGCTGAACATATTTGTAATTGTGCATACCGGGTGCCTTGCACCAAACGCCTAAATGATCCATTTAAATTTTCATATGCAAAACAAGATGTGACAGGTAATGGACCAAATTTACTAACAACATCCGGAAGATGATATAAGCAGTGCAAGTTACAAGTCATGTGAGTTAGACCGTACAAATCTTTAAATTGAGAAATATAAATTTTGATCGAAGTTAAAGCAACGGATATCATTTTTTGGCTTATAGATGTGTAGCTTAAATAGGCGATAGCGGTTACTAAAACTTTATGATGTTCTAAATATTCGTCTGACATAATTGAATTCAAAATAGGGATTGAATAATATAACAGCCATTGTTTCCACTCTGATGCTTTCCAATATTTGTAATCATAAACTGATCGCGTTAAACGAGATACAAATCCGGGGGGAGAAATAGATCGAATATTATCATTGACTGAACTTAAATGTTCATGCAGAGAAAAGACATTGCCGCTGTAACAACTGTCAAACCATAAACTAAATAACCTTTTGGTAACGCCTAAATATACACAATGCATAACATCAACAACAGTTGTGTTAAAAACGTCATGAACGATATGACTTAAAACTGTAGGACCTTTGATTCCATTTACGGCTTTCTTAGTTCTAATAGCTTTTTTACTATCGTCAATAGACTCTCGAGTAGTTCTACTATGCAATTTTTTTTTGAAAGGATAAATACGCCTTTTGTTGAAATATTTACTTTGTATTTTGCAATGACAACAACCAAATATTGCCGTATGTCCTTTCATGTTCAAAAAACTAGCTTTTGCTGGTAAATCACCAGTCCCACAAATTATTATCCCTTGAACCTTTACACGAGAATTCAAGTCGGGCGTTTTGCACCAGATACCCTTGTAGATTTTTTGTAAATCATCGCGAAAACTACTTAAAAATAAATTTGGCTGTGGCTTTTCTCCAAACCAAATTCCCGCCAACAATAAATTTTCTTTTTTTGTCCGATCTTTAAATGGAAGTTCATTTATTGTTAGGTAAAATGGCCACAAGCTAAATTTTGATGACTTGAAAAGCGATATACCGTCTGTGTTCCAAGTAAACCAAATGTTCGAAGGGCGCGATAAAAATCCATTATTTTTAAAAAAAGACTGGTAAATACTCCCATCCCAAATATCTTCTAAATTTTGCTCATTCGTTTTTTGTCTGTTAAATCGTCCTTGTAAAGAATTATGAAAATTAGGTCGCTTAAAAAGATTTAATAGTTGTGGCACTAAAGGAATTTCAATAAAATAACTTACTTCCACTTTTTTATTACATTTATGGCATAGATTTTTTTTACTATCTAATTTAGTAAAGCACACAGAGCAGAAAAAATGACGTCTAATTACAGGTGACTTAATATTTTTAAATAATTTTCGAAAATAATATAAAGATCTAATGCAAAGATTAGGCTTAATGCAATGTAAGCTTATGAGTGACAGCAAATCTGCTAATAAAGCTTTTGTTACTTTATGACGAATCATAAATGACAAAATACATAGGACACTTTCGCCTAAGGTTAAAGGGGCATTCGGATAAATAGGAGAATTCAGATGATCAGTATAAAAACTAGACTCATCTTGCATAAAATCAGATCTACTATCGGATTCATAGCTATTAGATTCACTATTCCCGGACTGACTATCATCCGATTGGCTTTTATTCCACTCGCTGAAGTCATTATCATCAGAGTCACTGATAAGAGATTGAGTTTCTTCCGCGTTACTTGAAAAATCCATGAAATCAACATCTGATTCATCGTTGTCGAAATCATCATAATGACCATCGATATTTTCACGGTAATCGTTATGATAATCGTCTGTGTTTCCGATGTCATCTTTTTCAAAACACTCACTCGTGTCACAATTACTTGTATCACCACTGTCTGAAATTTTTTATGGTTTATAAAGAAATGAATATTTTTATATTTAAAAAGAATGTAAAGTTTAGTTAGTTAATAATTCAAGATTTAAATAAATATGAACCCTTTTGGTTCTGAGGAGCCAAAAAATTTTCGGAAATTCGAAAAATTATTTAATTCAATTAGATTTTTATAAATTAAAATTCTTTTTCAATTTTGATGTTTTTGTATCCCAAGAGTCTTTTTTTCTTACATTTCAGAGTCAGACGTTCAAAACGTTCAATTTCTAAAGCAGAAAGTTAACAAATCAAAATAAAATTTTTGTTTTATATATACCCTTTTTGCTCTGCAAATCCAAAAGGGCGTATAATTTGAGATATTGAACGTATAAATTCGGATTTTAACGTTCTCTAACCTGAATAACTTTTTTTTATCATAGTAAAAATTATTATAATTTACAAACATTAAACTGTTCCATCTCATATGTATACTAAAGAATATGACTTTGTCTGTTATTTCTATAATTATGTAACTTTATTATGCTAAAATTAATAAGCTCCTGACTTGTTGTTTTGTTAGCCAAAAATTTATAAAAATATATTTTTAAATTTACAAGTAATATTGCTTCAATGTAAACATGCTAGTGACCGTGAGAGAGAAAAGTCTCCAAAAGTAAAAGTTTTTCCATGATATTTAAGACATCGCTCAAATTTTTATAATTATTGATTCGTATTAATACTCTTTGCGTCTTGAATTATTATTAATTACTTCAAACAGGCTAATAACTGTGAAGGATAAACTCAAAAAAAATATAAAAAATAGACTACAAAAATCTGTATAGGTACAAATTTGTGAAAAAAGTAAAAAAAAAATTTATTTCACTTGGTTTGTCAATGTATTCATACTCTTCAAACATCGTGCAATGCAAGGTGTTATAAAACCTCCCAGAACTTCTAATTCTGAAGTCAAGGTAAAAAACAGCTAGTTTTTTATTTATAAGCTACAAAAAAGTAAAAAAAAAAATTTCTGTCATAACTAAATTATAGATCCGTCGAAAAAATTAAAGTATTATGGACAGGTAAGTACCAAAAGAATTCTATGGATTTTATACGTATTACAGTGAAAGTAAGCCCGGAGTGATTTTTTATATCAAAAAAAAAATATACATCTTTCATAACTTGACTGCCCTACATATCCGTACGTTTATTTATACCCATATAAACAAAAAACACTGAATCAAATATACATAAATGTAGAACAAATTTTTTCCGGGCTATTTTTCATAAGTAATTTTATTATGTTTAATTCACTCTAGAGAGATTTATTTGTTCATATAACATCAATTCAATACCTGTTTCACTGCTACATATATTGGGTTCATCAGTAGAACAATCATTTATTTCGTCATCAGATCCAAATAAAATTTTTTGAATTCGATATTGCGTTGACCTTGAAAGTTCTTCAAGCTCTTTTCCGCTGAACATATTTCTAAACAGAAATCAGTCTTTTTATAGTGTTATTTCCGATTACTCAATTATATTTTTATATCCAAAAAAAATACTTACATAATTTTAAATGTACATGTGAACTATTTTTATTACTAATTTATATTTAATTTATAACTAAGAGAAGTAAACACAGAAAACTTCTAAATGATTAACAAAGTTTGCGAAATTCTCAAAAAGTATACGATAGAAAGCAGTTGAATTAGTTTCAAAATTCCTTTATGTGTAATATTTAATATCTTTTTATCGACAGTAAATCATTATACGTCGATTAATTTTAAGAATTTGTTGTTCGCTAATTTCACATTAATCTTTTGTTTACTTGATTCGAATTTCATTTATTTACATTAATTAATTCATATGTCTATCGCTGTTATTACTGACAAACTTCAAATCAAGATGTCACGAAAAATGACAGACAAAGTTTTTTCTCTCGTATTTTGGGAAGATTTAAATACACACTCTGTAATTAAAACAAGTTCCATTAAACGCGCAAAAAAAGATGGAAAACTTACGGCCCGAAAAAACAACAAAAGTACAGCCATCAAAATTTAGTTGCAAGACGGTAAATTAATTTCTTACTTTTTATTGTGTAAAATTGACTGACAAATTCTTATTAAACTATTGTTTTAAGATGACAAAGAATATTTAGAAATGGTTGATGTAGATGAAACTGGGAAAATTATATTGAATAAAATAAAGCAAAGAGTTGATAAAGAACATAAGAAAGCTAAAAAAATCAAAACAGGCAGAGTTATTGATCCAAGGATGAACGGTGAAGAAATTATATCGACCAAATCTATTTTTGATGTTGATCTTGAAAAAACATCACCATCAACCGGTAAACAGAGGGCTAGCGGTATAATCATAACATCAAGTGATGAAGACAATGAACCTGATAAAGTGAGAGTTGTGTTAAGAAAATCCAATAAAAATCGGACGCAAAATGGTAGATTTATTATTTATTTCTTATTCTGTAAAATGAGTTGAGAAATTCTTATCGTGACAATATTTTTTCAGATTATGACAAATCCTCAGCGATAGTTGATGTCAGTGAAAATGAAGAAATTATAACCAACGTCAGACCAAGTTTCGTTGAAGAAACTGGAAGAACCAAAACAGGCAGAAGTGCTGATCGGCCAATGAACCTTGACGAAAATCCATTTTCTAGATCCTATTTTGGAGCTAATTTCCGTAAAGTATCTTCAATAACTGGCAAACGAAGAGCTATCGGTCCAATAATAACTTCAAGTGATGAAGACAGTGATTCTGATGGAGTGAGAGCTTTACCAAAAAAAGACAAAAAATACTGGATGAGAGATGGTATGTTAATTTTTTAGTTCTTACTCTGTCTTTAAAAATTCTTAAAATAATTTCATTTTTTTTCAGATTGTGAAAAATCTTTGGAGATAGTCGATGTCAGTAAAAATGAAAAACTTGTTTACAAGGTCAGACCGAGTCTCGAAGAAGAAAACAGAAGACTCGATACAAGCAAAAACGTTAATGCACTAATAAACCATGAAAAAATTACATCCTCCAGATCTTATTTTAAGGCTAATTCTGAAAAAGTATCTTCCTTAACCGTCAAATCGAAAGCTGGCGATCCGATAGTTACATCTAGTGATGAAGATAATGACTCTGATAAAGCGATAGTTGATCAAGATGGTAAATTTATTTTGAGTCGTCTATGTCAGGGTAAATCGAAAAAATCTTATCATTATTTTATTTTTTACAGATGATAAAACGAAGAAAGCTAACGTGAATGAAAATAAAAAAATCGGTCTGTCAGTTGACCCTGCGGGCCAGCCCCAAAACTTCCCGCTGTTTTCGAGCTCGCTGAGCTCGAAAACATTATTGTGAATATATTTTCGAGCTCTTCGAGCTCGCAATTACTTTTGTATGCCATTGTTTTGTAAAAAACCATTTTTTAGCATTTCTTTCTTCCACGATATCTCGCGAACGAATTAACCGATTTTGATGGTTGAGGTGGCAATCGACGCGTTTTATCAAGTTCTAAAGCTGGTCGAATTTTGAAATTGATTTATTCAGCCGTTTTTGAGAAATTTCAAAAAAACCAAGGAAAAAATTTTTTTTGAATTCTTTCGTCAACGGTTTCTCTTGAACGAATGAACCGATTTTGATGGTTGAGGTGGCATTCGACGCGGCTTATAGAGTTTTAGAGCTGATTAGATTTTGGAATAAATCCATCGAGCAAATTAAAAGTTATCCAAATAAAACATTTTCGAAAAAATTTTATTTTTGAAATATCTCTGAACGCACCCTACCGATTAAGTTCAAATTTCTACGGCCTCAAGACATTAACAAGCCGCGTCGAATGACACCTTAACGATCAAAATCGGTTCATCCGTTCAAGAGTTATGAATATTTACATACATACATACGTACGTACGTACGTACGTACGTACGTACACACATACATACACTCGGACATCATCGTGAAATTAGTCAGGATAGCTTCCTAGGACCTCGAAACGTCGACATCTGATGGAAATTCGATTTTCGTAAATCGGACCGAAACCAATAACTTCCCGAATTTTTGAAAATTTACAATTTTCTTAGCGGGAAGTTAAAAATGGCCTTTAACAAAGTGACATCAAATTTGGAGACTGGCAAAGATAAAATCGAAACAGGAAGAAAGGTTGATCTGCTAATGAATAATGAGAAGGTAGCTCTTTCCACATCATATTTTAGACCTGATTGTAACAAACAATCTTCGTTAACCATCACACAGAAAGCTTGTGATCCAATATTTACATCTAGTGATGAAGACAAGGACTCAGACGAAATTGGAGTTATACCGAGAAAAGGCAAGAGTTATTTAGTGTAAAATGAACATTTATTTTTTAATATTTATTGTAGAAATTAATTAAAAAATTTTTGTGTTAATTTTAATTTTTTCAGATGTTAAAAAATCATTAGCAATAGTTGACGTTCATTTTGTGAGTCCAAGCTTAAAAAAAAAAAATATAACAGCCAGAAAAGACAGACAACATGATCCATCAGTGAATAACAAAAAGATTTTATTTAGTAGACCTAAACTCAATACTGATTCACAAGTATCATTACCATCAACCTACAAAAACTTCAAAATAAATAAAACTGATGATCTGATAAAACTACCTACTCTATCCACTAACAGATCATTAGGTTTTACAACTGATGAGGACAGTGAATGTGAAAATATACAAATCAACAATAGAAAAGTTTTACTTGAAAAGAATAGAAATATTGGATCAGTTTTTCAAAATAATAAACTCCATACAGGTCTTGTCAACTATTCTTCTGAAGATTCTGGTGACAATGACAATGATACTCAAGGTAACCGTCAAGTAGCTATGGGAAAAATTGGTATGTTCAATTGTTAACATAATTCTGTTGTTGCATATAGTATCTAACTTTATAAATAAATTGTAAAATTTATAACAAATTTTTTTATATTTACAGATAATAATTTTTCTAAAATAGATGATGATATCACAGCGGTAAGAATCATTGACAAAAGAAATAAAACGAACAACGAATCAACGATAAAAAGCAACAACGATGAAAATTTGAAAGGTAAAAAGCAAAAGCTTCAAGAAAAAAATTTCTCTACACATTTTCTCAATTCTTCTGGAAATGAAAAAAATTCAAAATCGAAAGCTCCAAATGATAGAAAACGAAAAATAAAATCAATAGAAGGAAGTATGTTATTTTTAACTATTATTTATTTATCTAAGTTGATTGTAAGGCTCTACATAACTGATAGAGTCTTTAGTCACGACTACACGATAGTTTTTTATCGTAACAAATATTATTTTAATAATTTGACTAATATTACATTCATAAATTTTATTTATTGAAGAAAGTTAATTATTGCTGTTTCTATAAGAGTATTAATCTATCTTATTTTTCATAATTTATTATATTGCTTTCGGTAAAATATACATTTCTTCAATAAATATTTTTTGGTGGATTCTCTTGATACTGGGACCTTGTGTAAAGAACTTGTCGTAGCAGCTAATAGTACGTAAGCTGTATTGGCCCAATTAAAAATTTGCTTATAATCTCTTTAAGCTTTTTATTGTTAATTAATCGAGTTTACTTCTACGGATAATTATCGATCATTAATGTATAATTACTTGTCATTTATTTTTACAGAGTCCTCTGAAACAGAAAAGCTTGATGAGTCAGATGATGATGAGTTGTCTGCAAAAGGTAAAAATGATATATATTTATTAATGACCCCTTTTTTACAATATATATATATATAATACAGAGTTAATGATTATTTTTTGTATACTCCAGATTTTAAACTCTTCAAGCAATTTTTGAAATTTAAACGTAGTAACGAACAACTCGTGAAATCGTCTGCACGTACAAGACAAAAAAATAAAATCGTTAATACAAAAAAAGAGGTATTGATTAAATAAAATTAAACATATACGTATATAATATTCCACCTTACTGAATTTTATAATAATAATAATAATAATAATAATAATAATAATAATAATAATAATAATAATTGTTTTTTCAAATAGGTTGAGTTAGTTGAGGGATCAGGGATTATGGTCAGTGAATATCAATTACTGATGATTACTAAGTACAATACTAAAAAGGCAGGTCAAATGATACGAAAATTATTTAGATTGGTACTTGGAGAAGAAAAACTTTCTCAGATGGTACCCCTTAAGCAAAAAGAAGGCAGAGAATTGATTCCCGAACATATTTCAGAAGCAATTTTTCGTAATTATTAATATCAACATTGAATCATTTTATTCAATAAAAGAATTGCTAATTTTTTTTAAATTTAAAATGCAAAAATTTTGACTTCTTGAAAAGATAAATTTTAGGTTTTATTTCTTGATTAATATAATAATCAATTAACTTTTTTGTTATTGCAGAATATGTTAATGCCAACGTGAACAAAGGCCACGAAGTGGGTGTAACTGAATTTCACAGTATTGTAGGCACTATGTGTTGCACTATTCGTGAGAAGTTCAGAGCTAAAGAAAAAGAAAAAAAAAATTAATCTTATGTTTTCAAATAAATTGTTATGTGTTACTAGTTATGAAATTTTCAAAAAAATTTTGGCACATTCAGGCATTAGTCCATGCCAGCATATTGATATTTTGATTGTTGTTGGGTACGGTTAGTAATTCCAAATATGGATAAATGATAACAATTTTCCTCTATTGAAACTCAAATCGACCATATCTGAACTACTATTTAAACAACTGATGGGTAAATGTCTGAAATAGCCTTTTTTCAAGCAAATTTTTTAAAAATTAAAATCACAGGGAGGTTTTTGTGTGGTATAATAAATTAATACAAAAATTATACACAAACTCTCATAATTATCCTGGATTTAGAATAATTTTTCGTCAAATTAAATTTCTGTGTAATAAAATGTTAATAAAGAAACTGTAACTTAAAATAAATTTAAATACTTACTTTATTATTATTAGGAGTGGTCTGTAACTTTAAACTTATTTTCATTGATTAATTAATTTTCATTATAAAGAATAAATTTATGATGGATTGATTCATGTTAACTTGAAAATTGAGTCAATATGAATCAATTATCAATTGTAATTATCTCTAAAATAATTATTAATTGAATTATTTTAATTGACTAAATTATTAATTTAATTATTTTAATTGACTAAATTATTAATTTAATTAATTTAATTGACTAAATCTGAATTACAAGTAAAAGTAGTCATTTTCTGATGATTATTCAATTTAATTACTATTTAAAAGAGAAAGAAGATTAACAACCTATAAACTCGCTATTCTTCATCAATGGAAAATAAACTTATTGTAATTTAATTACATTTTTCTCATAAGTTTGATATGGATCTATACTAATATTATAAAAAAGTAGAAATTGTCATAATAATTAGTCGTGTAGTATTGGAGCGAAATCGGAATAAGCTCACTATAGTATCCAAATTTAATTACATGTTAATATAAATTCTTTTATTTACATCTACATCATTATTAATTCATAACAGAATTCATAAATTATAATAATAATACCGTTTTTTCTCCAAATTATTTGACGCGATTCTTGAGTTAGATTGATTTTGAAACCAGTTCATATTTGTGTCTAATTATGAACTTCATTATGAAAGTCAGAATTAAATTCATAATGAATCATAATTTTTTTTGCACGGGTAAGTCCTTCTTTTGCAATTTTTTGTATCTTTCTAAAGTAAAATTTAAATATATCAACCGTTACATCGTATTATTCAGATTTATCACTCTCAAATCTACTACGATATTATCGGTAGTAGTTATCTGATATTATCTGATATTACTTTGAGATAATAGTTTGAGACTATTTGGAGAAATTACATGATTTTAGAGAGGAAATAAATTAAAATTACAGAATAAAAATGTTTTTTAATTTTTTTTACTAGAAGTAATTTAATGCTCATCTTGGGTTATGGCTCAAAAATTCTGTTTTTCAACATAGAATTTTGGGATTTTTTCTGATAAAAATTAAAAGTGTCCCATTGAACGAAAAACTAATTTTTTGATTATAAATGGCCGAAAAAGCATTACAAAATTTTTTTCCGAAAAAGCGTTAAAAATCAAACAAAATGACCCCTCATGACGTGAGATTATCATAACTATAGTCAAGGTTATATCCTCCTTGAGCAAAAATGACAACTCCGGAAGGGGTGGAGATAAAGAGCTAAAAATTTAGCTGAAGGCTTCTTTCTGCATGTATTAAAACATATTAAAAAATCAAAAAAATCGAAGAGGGTCACCGTCGCAATGTCGTTGAATTGAGATGGAATGATCCATATATAACTATAAACAGCTATATATAATAATATATGGTCATACATAAACGTAAACATGAAAATTTTATATATCTCGAATTCTATATATGACCATATGTATTTTTATTCAGACATATATAACAATACATGGGAATATATAGTTTTCAATTGTTATTGGATATGAATATTAGGGTGGTCCTTATTTTGGACATTTTCGAATTTTTATGCTCCCAGAGGCTTATGTGGTTTGAAATAAATAAAAAAAAATATCCTCAAAGTTTCAGGTCTCTCTCTCAATTTTAACCCATGCCGCACAGCGATGTAAGTTTCCCGTTTAAATAACACGAGGTTTTTGGCATTGAACGATTAAGTTTTTATTCCGGCTAAAGTACACAGAAAAAAAGGAAATCTTGAACCAGGAAATAAAATGTCTTCGAAATTTTTTTCTTGAACCAAGCGAAATTTCTTACTTTATTGAAGTAAAAAAATTATTTGAATCAAGAAATTATTTCCTTCGCGGAAGACATAACTTTTTTAGTCTGACACATTAATTTTTTAAACCAAGAAAAAACTTTCTTGGTCCCAAAAATTGTTTTTTTGGTTCGAGAAGATTTTTTTTTTAATTCAACTAATTTTTTTTTTTGGCTGAAAATTGTTACGTTTTTAAGTCAAGAAAAAATGTCTTGAGCTGAAACGATAAAGTTTTTGAACCATGAAAAATAATGTTTTAAACCAAGAACAAACTTTCTTGGCCCAAGAAAGTTTGTTCTTGGTTTAAAGCATTATTTTTCTCGGGCCAAGAAAGTTTGTTCTTAACTCGAGAAATTTTTTTCTCGTCTAAAGACTGTTACCTTATCGAGTCAAGAAACAGTGTCTTGAACTAAAAAAAGAAAGTTTTTGTACGCAGAAAAAAAATTTTTAAACCAAGAAAAAATTTTCTTGGGCCAATTTTGTCGCAAACAAAAAAAAAAATTTTAGCCAAGAAATTAATTTTTTTAATTAAGCAAATTAATTTATCGAGCTAAAAAATTTTATTTTTTTTTTTCATTTTTTTATTGAACAATTTTTTTTTTTTGTTTAAATATTACAAACAATGCTGTGAAGCAAATAAATTCTGCATCAGAAGCATTTATACGGGATAGGCCAGTTTCGCAATACGTTAAACATTTAAAACAAATTGAGAAAAAACAATTATCGCTTAACCCAGGAATCGAACCCAGATTGATTCGGCGCCAGGCGAGAGCTTTACCAATTAAGCCATCCCAGCCTTTGTGAGGACGTTTACTTTGCCCACATATACTGAGCCATACTGGCTTATGGTCAGTCACATTTTTAGATCCTAAACACAGAATTAATATTACAAATGTTATCGCCAATAATTTAGAAAAATGTTAGTTTTGACATTTTACTAAAATACTGAACGGATCGTATGAATCGTTCATAAATAAATTTCGACATAAAAATAAAAAAGTTTTTAAAACAAAAAAACAAATTTACCTACAAAAAAAAATTGAGAAAATATTCAATATTATTTAATTAATTTATTATAATAATATAATTTAGTTATTTAATTTTTAATTTATTTAAAATAAAAAGGTGGACTCAAAATCCATTTGCTACACTAGTGTGAGAAAGAGAGAGAGTGGGAAGAGTGGGGAGTATTCATTCCTTAGGATGCGAAGGAGGGAGCATCTATGAGTGAGAATCCAAGAGAAAACTTTCTTGGCTTGAGACTCTAGTAATCTTGGTTTGAGATTTTTCGTGTGATTGGTCAGAGAAACTACACTACACTCAAACCAAGAGTTAAAATTTTTTAAACCAACTCCCTTTATTTTTAGTTCGAGTTCGTACCGTTTATTGTTTCAAAACATCATAGTTCTTTAATTAAGTGTATAACTTTCTTGAACTAAATATTTTTATTTCTTGGTATAAGTAAGTAACATACTTAGGTTAAGAAAAATGTTTATTATAATAAGAAATGCAAGTTTTTAAAATAAGTAATTCTATTATTGGAATGAGTATGAAATGTGTATTGGCTTAAGAATTTTTTTTCTTAATTCAAGATTTGAAATTCAAGAAATTATTTCACTTCGTTCAAGAAATTTCCGGTTTTCATTCCACTCGCTGAAAAATTTCTTGGTTGAAGAAAAATTTTCTTGAGTCAAGATTTTTTTTTTTCTGTGTAATTGTTTGAAAAATTTGAAACTCTGTAGACTTTATCCTCATATTAGCAGCTACTCCTCAGAATTTTTACAGATTTTCAGCTACTATAATTTTGGGGGTACAGCATGATGACAAATAAGAAAAAAATTATTTTTTTTATTTTTAGCTAAAATTTTTTCAAATAACATATCAAATCAGTCTGCATCCTTATCAGAAGTTCTTACTTTTTTTCATTCTCGCACCTAAGTGGGTGAACGGTATATCTTTGTTGCACTAATACAGTAATCAGGAACTTTGCATTAGTGTGCAGTAAAGTGTCCCTTGAAAGGATTTTTTAAATTTATTACCATTACCTCACAAACGGTTTCAATTACTGCAGAAAAAAATTCTTAAAGTTTGAGCTCTTAATTCCAACGGAACCACGTGTCGCAAATTTTGTTTTTGTAATTTTTTAAGTTCATTATATTTATTTATAAAAGAGTCTATCTTATTAATGATATATTATAGTTAGAAAATTGTAATCGAATAATTATTTCGATATTATAATGCACAAAACTATCAACCTTTTGTTTATTATTTATTGCTTAAAATTAATAATAAACTTAAAGGTGACCAACTTATTTTAGCAAATATTGAAAGAAATTAAATTTATTGATAATATTTATCAACTGTTAAACTGACACATAATATGATTAGTGGCATTGATATACCGATCTCAGATATCAATTGAATGCATTATGTATTTTTGAAAAAGACACATTGTCAAATAACATAAACAAAAATATTTCTAGAAAAAATCACAAAAAAAATTTTGCGGTAACTCTTCCCGTTAGAATTAAGTGCTTAAACTTTAAGGGAATTTTTTCTGTTGTAATTGAAAAAAAATGCTCTTGATGACTGTATTAGTGCATCAAAGATATGCCGTTCACCCACTTGGGTGCGAGAATGAAAAAAAGGAAGAACTTCTGAGAAGGATGCAGAGTGATTTGATGTTATTTAAAAAAAATTTTAGATAGAAATAAAAAAATTTTTTTTTCTTTTCTTTTCATCATGCTGTACCCCCAAAATTATAGTAGCTGAAAATCTGTGGAAATTCTGAGGAGTAGCTGCTAATATGAGGATAAAGTCTACAGAGTCAAATTTTTCAAACAATTACTTTAGCCGGAATAAAAACTTAATCGTTCAATGCCAAAAAACCCCGTGTTATTCAAATGGGAAACTTACGTCGCTCTGTGGCATGGGTTAAAATTGAGAGAGAGACCTGAAACTTTGAGGATATTTTTTTTTATCTATTTCGAACCACATAAGCCTCTGGGAGCATAAAAATTCGAAAATGTCCGAAATAAGGACCACCCTAATGAATATATATAACTATATATAGCTATATATAATAATACACTGGTCACAGAAATTAAGGGATAGAAAAAAAATCCGAAATTTTTAGGTGATTTTCAACATGCTGTAACTCGGTGAAAAATGGTCGTATAAAAAATCTAAAAAAAGCAAATTGTAGCCTCAAGTTTCTAGTTTTCAGATCTGGACCTCAAAATTTTTTATCATGTACAATTCCGGAGTAATCATAAGAAAACCAACGAAAAAAAAATTTTCAAAATTTTTGCTGGTCTTTCAATACCTCTATGGGCGACAATAAATTTTTTTGAATAATCCGACTGTCTGACTTTTCTCGGAAATTTTATGCCCTTTAATTTGGTGGCCTTAAAAAGTCTCTACGACGATTTGGCGCCGAGTTATCATTGATCAAAGCAAAAAAGTCCATTTTGGCTTTGATAATCAATAACTCCGGATGTATTGGTCGTACAGAGAATGGAAGCAGGGTTTTAAAAACTGGAAAACATTCTCTATAAGGCACAATTAGCGGCATTTGATAGAAAAATTTTTTTTAAAGCGATATTGTTTGGTAAAAAACAGGTCAAAATTCACAAATTTAAGGATATTCGGAAATCTTGCTATAACTTTGGATATAAAGGATGAACAAAGGATATCTTCGACTTTTTTTCAACCTCAAAGTGTCTTGAAAAAACCCTGAAAATTTCAAATCGCTGCGATTTTTCTTTCTTAGTGCCCCGAAGCTTTGAATTTATCGATTTTGTCAAAAATCACCATAATTGGTAGTTTCTCGGTTTTTGTTCATTTTTTCGATTTGAAAATGGTTTTTTTTACCGATAATCTTCATTTCTTCGATGAAAAAGATCGATTATCGAAAAAAATTGAAAAAAAAAAAATTTTGAAAAAAAATTTTTTTTTTTCAAAATTTTTTTTTTTGTTGTATCTGCAATGATTTATCATTGCCAAAAAAAATTCCTAAAATTTTTTTTACCGCCGCCATTAGAGTTACCCAAAGGGTATGTTTGTTAAGTTGACATTTGAAGCAGATGCAGTTACAGCGGTAAAAAAAATTTTAGGAATTTTTTTTGGCAATGATAAATCATTGCAGATACAACAAAAAAAAAAATTTTGAAAAAAAAAAATTTTTTTTCAAAATTTTTTTTTTTTCAATTTTTTTCGATAATCGATCTTTTTCATCGAAGAAATGAAGATTATCGGTAAAAAAAACCATTTTCAAATCGAAAAAATGAACAAAAACCGAGAAACTACCAATTATGGTGATTTTTGACAAAATCGATAAATTCAAAGCTTCGGGGCACTAAGAAAGAAAAATCGCAGCGATTTGAAATTTTCAGGGTTTTTTCAAGACACTTTGAGGTTGAAAAAAAGTCGAAGATATCCTTTGTTCATCCTTTATATCCAAAGTTATAGCAAGATTTCCGAATATCCTTAAATTTGTGAATTTTGACCTGTTTTTTACCAAACAATATCGCTTTAAAAAAAATTTTTCTATCAAATGCCGCTAATTGTGCCTTATAGAGAATGTTTTCCAGTTTTTAAAACCCTGCTTCCATTCTCTGTACGACCAATACATCCGGAGTTATTGATTATCAAAGCCAAAATGGACTTTTTTGCTTTGATCAATGATAACTCGGCGCCAAATCGTCGTAGAGACTTTTTAAGGCCACCAAATTAAAGGGCATAAAATTTCCGAGAAAAGTCAGACAGTCGGATTATTCAAAAAAATTTATTGTCGCCCATAGAGGTATTGAAAGACCAGCAAAAATTTTGAAAATTTTTTTTTCGTTGGTTTTCTTATGATTACTCCGGAATTGTACATGATAAAAAATTTTGAGGTCCAGATCTGAAAACTAGAAACTTGAGGCTACAATTTGCTTTTTTTAGATTTTTTATACGACCATTTTTCACCGAGTTACAGCATGTTGAAAATCACCTAAAAATTTCGGATTTTTTTTCTATCCCTTAATTTCTGTGACCAGTGTATATAGTCATACATAAAAGTAAACACAAAAATTTTATATATCTCAAATTCTATATACACTTGTCCAAAAAATTAAAGGAACAAGAAAATATTATAAATTTTGTAGTGATTTTTGGAAGGCTGTATTTTCATGAAAAATGATCGTGTCGAAAAAATGAAAGAAGCAAATTGAAGCTTGATATCTCTAGTTTGACGATCTTCCAGCAAAATGTTTTTTTAAGCCATGGTTTTTGCGGAATCATAAGAAGAAGGTCGAGACAAAATTTTTCCAAATTCTTTAGTTTTGTTGTTTAGGTCTACGGGGCCGGGATAATTTATTTCGAAAAAACCAATTCATAGCTCGTTTAGGAAATTTAATCAGCTACAATTTGCTTTTTTTGTTTCTGTGTACGACAGTTTGCTGCTGAGATATCAGTCTTCAAATGAAAAAAGATCATTTTGTCTTTGATTATCGATATCTCAGCAACTAATGGACGCACAGTAATTTGAAAGACAGTTTGAGAAACTTGAATAAATTCCCTACAAGCTTCATTTTCGATTTAAAAAAAAAACATTTTTTTTTATTCTTAGCATCAATTTGCAAAACCCACAAAAAATTACCATTTCCTGGTTTTAAAGTCAAATCATCGCTACTTTGAAAATATTGGTGGAAAGTTTAATGTTTCCAGGTGATTTTACGGCTTAATGTACTCCCAAAAACCCTGGAAATTATCAGATTGATCCATTGAACCGTTTGACCGGTCTGATTGCTCAAAGTTTTGCGAAACAATTAAAGGAACAAGTATTGTTCCTTAAATTGTGTAATCGTTATCAAAATGAAAAAATTAATTTTTTTTTTATTTTTTTTCATTTTTGCGTTAGTTATTCAGTAAATGTGAGGTAAAGAGAAAAAAAAAAAATTTTCCAAAAACGAGATAAAACAAGAATTTTATTACTTCTTTTCAACTTCTCGCTAAGAAAATTTTCAAAAATTCGGGAAGTTTGTTTTGGTCCGATTTGCAAAAACCGAATTTCTATCAAATTTGGACGTTTTGAGGTTCTAGGAAGCTATCCTGACTAATTTCACGATGATGTCCGAGTGTATGTATGTGTGTACGTACGTACGTATGTAAATATTGATAACTCTTGAACGGATGAACCGATTTTGATCTTTGAGGTGTTATTCGACGCGACTTATTAATGTCTTGAGGACGTAAAAATTTGAACTTAATCGGTAGGGTGCGTTCAGAAATATTTCAAAAATAAAATTTTTTCAAAAATGTTTTATTTGGATAACTTTTAATTTGCTCGATGGATTGATTCCAAAATCTAATCAGCTCTAGAACTCTATAAGCCGCGTCGAATGCTACCTCAACCATCAAAATCGGTTCATTCGTTCAAGAGAAACCGTTGACGAAAGAATTCAAAAAAAATTTTTTCCTTGGTTTTTTTGAAATTTCTCAAAAACGGCTAAATGAATCAATTTCAAAATTTGATCAGCTTCAGAACTTGATAAAACGCGTCGATTGCCACCTCAACCATCAAAATCGGTTAATTCGTTCGCGAGATATCGTGAGAGAAAGAAATGCTAAAAAATGTTTTTTATTACAAAACAATGGCATACAAAAGTATTTACGAGCTTGAAGAGCTCGAAAATGTATTCACAATAATGTTTTCGAGCTCAACGAGCTCGAAAACAGCGGGAAGTTTTTGGGCTGGCCCGCAGGGTTAACCGATAGACCGATTTTTTTTTTACGTTTTACTCGGGGTTTTTTTTTTTTCGTTTTTTGAAAAAATTTTTTTTTTTTTTTTCAAACAATTTTTGTTGTAAGTAGGGTGATTTTTTTCGATAGACCGATTTTTTTTTACGTTTTACTCGGGGCTTTTTTTTTTTTTCGTTTTTTGAAAAATTTTTTTTTTCTTTTTCAAACAATTTTTGTTGTAAGTAGGGTGATTTTTTCAGTGCTCTCTAACAACTTGCAATAAGAAATAAAATACAAAACAAAAATTTTCTGAAGAAGAAATTTTCCCTAGGACAATATCCAGCTATAGTGGAATAATTTTTAAAGCCGTTTTGAAGACGTTATCGAAAAAAAACAACATAATCGTAATTTTTAATAATTAAAAATAAAATGTTTAGGACTATTGGAAAAAAATTTTTAAAATTAAAGTCAAATAATGCAATTTATAAATATATAAATTATGAAATTCATAAATTAAATTGATATTTTTCGGATATCTAATCAAAAACTTTAAAAATCAGTACACATGAAAGTTTGATGATGAATATCTTTTGAAGGCTTAATTTAATCGCCAAAACATAAGACACCATTTTTATAGAGCAGTTAATTTCCTACAAAAATTCATTATGGGCACTTCATAATAGTCATTTATTGTCGAGTTATAAAATTCATAAACAAAAATGAAATTTGTCTTCAAATAATCAAACTAAAATCTTCAATATCATTCAAATGGTGAGATTTACGGGAAAAATATTGAATACCTTTTTTGTAGAGCATGAAATTTCTTACAAAATTCTTCCAAAACATTTTTCTGTACAATCATTTAATGATGAGGTATGAGTTTTTTTCTATTGGATTGAGAAAAAAATAGAAAACTGCGATGAGGGCCATCTTCCTATTGAAATTAAGAGCTCATATTTGATGAGAATTTTTTTAAGGTGTCTAGCAAACTATTTTTCCGAGTCACTTGTAAAAAAAAAATAGTTGATTTTTTCGACCCACCCTAATATATAACAATACATGGGAATATATCGTTTTCGATTGTTATTATATGTGAATATATATAACTATTAGGGTGAGCCAAAAAAACCAACCTATCGAATTTACGTCTTAAAAAGGACCTATATATCGAGAAAAAAATTCTCCCATTGGGAAAAATTTTTAGCTCAATTTTAAAGGGTGTCGGTAGCCATTTGAAATTTCCCATTTAAATAACATACAAACAAATTTTTTTTTATTAAAAATATTGTAACTTTTGAACCATGTGAGACACAAATTCGGCTCTAGAATATTCTTGTAAAGCATTAAATTTCTTAAAAGAAAGTCTTGGGAGTCGAATTTGTAAACTTGATATTTCGTATGCTAACAGGCTATCAAAGTCTAGAGTAAACAGAATTATACAAATTTAAGGCTTTATTTGGATTTTCCAAATACTTTTCTTTCATTTTGATCGATAACAAAATATTAATTGTTACACCGTGGATATTGTTGGTGATTTTATTGCACTACGTGTAGAACAAATTTTCTCGTAGTATTGATATTTTTAATAATAAAGCCTTAAATTTGTATGATTCTGTTTACTCTAGACTTTGATGGCCTGTTAGTATACGAAACATCAAGTTTACAAATTCAACTCCCAGGACTTTTTTCAAAGAAATTTAATGCCGGACGAGAATATTCTAGAGCCAAATTTTTATCTCACACGGTTCAAAAGTTATAATATTTTTAATCAAAAAAAATTTTTTTGCATGTTATTTAAATGGGAAATTTCAAATGGCTACCGACACCCTTTAAAATTGAGCTAAAAATTTTGCCCAATGGGAGAATTTTTTTCTCGATATATAGGTTCTTTTTAAGACATAATTTCGATAGGTTGGTTTTTTTGGCTCACCCTAATAACTATATATAGCTATATATAATATGTAACGGGTTTTTCACCACCGGGGATCTACCGGAGTGAAGTCCGAATACACTTACGATTTTTGGCAACCTTGTTCAAAATCTATAGTTGGGCGCCAGGTGATTTTGATATCACCAAATAAACAATTATCGAAATCGGCTCAGGGTGGCGGATCGGGGAAAGGTCAGGCACTTAAGATTACGATAAATAATTGATCAGAATTAAACAAAAATCAGTCGAATTTTAATTAAACAAAATCGTTGGCCGGTATCACAAATCGAAAGTAATCGGTTACAGACCAAATAATAAATTGCCGTGGTCGGCTTGAGTCGATATAAACAAATTATAAAAAAAAAACGTCGTTGATCGAAACAAAATCAGTTCTTTGCTCGAGGAAAACACAGTCGGTTCACGAAATTAAAATAAAAATAATTTTATTGTCCGGAGACACACATACAGCGGAAGTATTAAAGAAATACTTGACGAGTGACGTCAGAGTATTCTTACACGGTGAGGTGACAAGACTGCTGTTGCGAATGAGACACGGATAATCCGTAATTCTCAGAATTGCTCGATTGAAATAAAAATAAAATATAAAATAATATTTTGTTTCGGTAACACGTTAAATTGCACGATCATAGAATTTTTGCGCGTAATTAATTATTTAATTAATTATTATTACGTACGCACTGCACTTCTTTTTTATCAGATCGGTTACACACTTTGTTCAGTTTAGCGCCTGTGGCTTCGGCTTGTTCACTTGTTTACGAACTCGGTTATTGTCGGTCGAAATTATTGGTCACGATTAATTGGTCGTTGATCAAACTCGGATTGATCTTACATGTCGTAATTCAAATCGTTCATATGTCGGAATCGAAATTGGTCGTTTGGTCGGGTCGAATTGTTCAAATACAAAAAACGTGGCCGCTCAGTTCAGCGTCTATCCCGGATCTCTCGGGACAATCCATGCGTTGGATCGCTTGCTCGGTTGAAGTAGAAATTTTCGATTCTAGATGTCACTAGAATTCGCTCACCGGATAATTATTTATTATTTCAAATAGTTTCAAACCACGGGTCGATGTCGAATTTTCCTCATGTTACAAATAATATATGGGCATATATAAAAGTAAACATTTTACACATCTCGAATTCTATATATGACCACATTTAACTTTATTCGGAAATATATAACAATACATGGGTTTATTTATAAATAAAATATTTGTCAAAAAATTCCACGAAATGCTATTTCATTTCAATTTCAAATCAGTAAATAATTTTTCTTTTATTAATTCAATCCAGTCATTAAAATCAGAAGGGGTCAAATTGATGAACTTCGGAAAAATTTTTGACAAATATTGTATTTACAAAATTACTAAAATCCCTATATCACGTGAACGGAGAACTTAAGCTACTCAACTAAGAGGATCTTTTTTGTAGCGAATAAAATATCCTAAAAAATCGTTATCTGCAATTTTCCTGTAAATTTCATTACTTAGTTAATATCAACTAAAAACCCAAATTATTATTGAAAAAATTATTTTCAGAACCAATACAGAAAAAACAATTAGAGTCCGAGTAAAACTATTAAAGAGACTTTTGAAGAGTATTAAATTACCTAAAAAATGCCGCAAACGGCGACCCGATAACTTGAAATGCAGCTGAGTTATAGAGAATTAAAAAAAAATCCCAACTTTCCTATGTATTTTAAATGGGAAAACTTCAAAATCAAATACAAAGTACTCAAAATTAAAATTAAGGGCTGAAACTTGCAGGGATTTTTTCTTCAATGTCTATAACAATATTTTCAAGTGGGAGTGAAAAAATAAATGGGCGTTTAAATCGAATCACCCTAATATATATATATTTAGTGGTTGAGGTAATAATATAAATTATTAAAACCAACTAATTAATTTAAACAAATGTTTTATTTAAATGACGAAAGTAACACAGTAATTGTAAGTATACAGTAAAGAAAAATGCTTGGCTGCGTGTATGTAGTCCAGCGGTCTATTACTTATTGTCCCTTTGAATTAGGTAGAGCCGGATGTATGAAAAATTGATGTTCGATGAAAACTGCCGAATTTTATCGATCCCATCACCTAGTAGCAACGCTACAGAACTCCCTGTGTTTTTTTTTTTATTTCTTAAATTAAATACACGATAATTAAAGTAATGGAATATTTACAAATTATATGAATAAATAAATAATTAAATGGATGAATATTATAAAGTGGTGAATTCCTACTTTGTAAAAAAAAACTTTTATGTAAAAACAAAAAATTGAATCACGTAAATTTTTAAATATTAAACCGGAGTCGGCGTTTTTGGGTCTCGGTTGCTTTGTTAATCGGCTGGGAGTTTGTTATCATCGTCATCGTGTCGACTGAATTTGCCTCGCAAACCGGCTTCAATCTGTCTATTGAAATGGTAATTTGTTGCCCTCGAAAATCGACAATAAAGCACTTATCGTGTCGAGTTATTACACGAAATGTACCCTCGTACAGCGGCGAGAAAGATGGTCCAACCTAGACATATCATATCAGTACGTGGCTGCAAGTACTTCGGTTCCTGAAACAGAAAACAGAATGCTTGCCGTAACGCGACATTTTGGCCGGTGCCAATGAATTGAAAAGACGTTTCAATGTATTAATGATATCGTGAGGTGTAGTTTTGTTACTGGGAGTGATTAACTCACCAGGTAAACGAATTGGCTCACCGTATACTAATTCAGCCGGGGTCGTCTGAATGTCGTCTTTCCAAGCAGCGCGTAAGCCAAGCAAAACGGTTGGTCATGTGTCATACCATGACTCTTGGTGATACAAAAGTGCTGATTTAAGCTGACGATGTAAACGTTCGACGAGACCGTTGGCTTGCGGATGATACGGCGTAGTGTGCAGGTGTTTTATTCCGTACATTTGCAATACGACGATTCGAATTGCGGACCTTGGTCCGAAGTTATGCGTTTCGGTACTCCATGGTGTAAAATCCAGTGCAGCGATAATGCCTGTGATATCGTCTCTGCAGTTCCATTGGATAACGGGACAGCCTCAGGAAACCTCGTGAATCGGTCGACGATAGTCAGGCATTGATTAAAGCCTCTTGACGATTTTAAAGACACTAGGTCGATTTGAATGTGCTCGAATCGTTCAGTTGGATGTTCAAAACTGGCGATTGGCGATGACACGTGTCTCTGAATTTTGTTTTTCTGACAATCAATGCAAGATTCCGCCCATTCACGGCAATCTTTATTAATCGATGGCCAGACGTATCGTTTGGCGACCATTTTCAATGATCCTTTGATTCCGGGATGAGCTAGCGAGTGCAGTGAATTAAACACCTCCTTTTTCAACCGCTCTGGAACATATGGACGCACGGTACCTGACGAAGTGTCACAATACAATGCAGGTCCGTTATCAAGTTGTATCGTCTTTAAATTTAAAACAGTTGTTTGACGTAACAACTGCTGAAGTTCATTGTCGGCTTGTTGAGCGTCGGCAAGTTCTTGCAATGTTATAGCAGTAGATACTGCTTCGACGCGTGACAATGTGTCAGCGACAATATTGTCGGTACCCGACACATGTCGAATATTAGTGGTAAATTGACCGATGAAATCGAGTCGACGAAATTGCCAAGGCTATGCTTTTTCGGTGCGCTGTTTGTAAGCGTGCTGAAGCGGCTTGTGATTGGTGTAGATTGAAACATGCTGGCCTTCGAAAATATGCCGAAAGTATTTTACAGCCTCATAGATGGCGTTCAACTCGCGGTCGTATGTCAACAATTTTTGAATCGACGGAAACACTTTTTGACTGGAAAATGCCAGTGGTTGTCAGTTGTTATCCACTTTCTGTTGTAAAACGGCTTCAATACCAATTTTGGATGTGTCGGTGAATATTGCCCAGTCAGCATCGATTTTAGGGTGTAACAACAAAGTAGCATCCGCGAGAGCTCGTTTAGCTGACTTGAAAGACTCTTGAAATTCAGTTGTCCAGTTGACTGGATGAGAGCCTTTGACTTTGGGTCCTACCTAAATTTTATTAAGCGGTGCTAGAATTTCCGCAGCGTTCTTGATGAACTTTCTGTAGAAATTCACTGTGCCGAGAAATCGACGAAGAGCTTTTCCGGTGGTAGGAGGCTCGAAATTGACGAAAGCCTCTACTTTATCCGGTAACGGCTTGATTTCATCTTCAGTGATGAGATGGCCGAGGAATTTTACTTCCGGTAGATCGAACTGGCATTTCGGTACATTAATTACCAGTCCATACTCACGGAGACGTTCGAATACCTTTTTCAGATGCTCCTTGTGCTGCTTTTCGTCGTTTGATGCGATTAAAATGTCGTCAATGTACGGAAAGACGAAATCAAGGTCACGAGTGACCTCGTCTATAAATCGTTGAAACGTTTGAACCGCGTTTTTAAGCCCGAACGTCATAAACTAGAACTCGAATAGTCCGAACAGTGTAATTATCGCCGTTTTCGGCACGTCCTCCGGTGCAACGGGTATTTGCAAAGAAGCTTTTGCAAAATCGACGACTGAAAATATGTTTTTACCATGTAAAAATGCGGCAAAGTCGTCGAGATATCGCAATGAGTATTTGTCGATGAGTGGTCGATCATTAAGCGGGCGATAATCACCACACGGCTTCCATTCTCCGGACTTCTTCTGCGCTAAATGAAGTGGTGAAGCCCAGGCGCTGTTGGATGGTCTGCAAATACCTTCCTCGATCATTTTACGGAACTCTGCTTGTGTAATTTTAAGCTTTTCTGGAGCCGGGCGTATTGCGTTGCACAAAACTGGCTGTCCCGGTGACGTTCGGATATGATGCACCGTTGAATGTTTTCTAGTTTGACGCTGAGTAGCAGCAGGCCGAGTAATATCGGTGAATTCTCTCAATAATTCCATATACGCAGAATTACCATCGACTGCTTTAATATTTGTTTCTGCCGATGTCGTATGAGAATTACTGGGTGTCAATAAACCAGTAATGCCATCAATGATGGCTGGACCAGTGATGTCCAAGATTCAATGTTAACGACTTTAGACCATAGGTTTGAATTAGCGAGCCGTTTGCGGCATACAATAGATAACCTATGGGTGTACTAATTGATTCCAACCAGCCACGTAGAAAGACAGATAAATCGGAGCCGGAATCGACAAGATATTCCGTTCCTGTAGTTCGGTCTCGGAGAAACAGGCGGCGAGAAATCGATTGAAAATTATTAGCTGCCTCTACTGATTCTTGTTTGAGTTTCCGTGCCATTTGCAGCCGGGAATGCACGATCAGGCATTTTTACCGTGCTTGTAATGGTACCAGCAGAAATCAAACTTCTTTGAAACACGTGATCGTGATCGCAATCGACTTCTGAATCTACCACGTTTAACTTTCAAGTTTTTCACTTGATTCGAGAGTTGCGCAATTTATCTGCGCAGTGCAGCAATCTCGCCGTGCTCGGTGGTTGATGGTGGAGTTGCTGTAGCAGCAGCAACTTGTGGTTTAAACGATATACGCTCGACCATACGGTCAGCTGACTCGGCAAGTTTATCAAGCATTGAGTCGCTAATAGCTTCAACACAAACTTGAATCTCATTTGGCATATGCGAAAACCAACGTGCTTTAATGACGGCGTCATCAATGCCGGGTACTAGTGTACGCAGATGACGTAAATGTTGCGAAGGGGTCCGAACGCCAAGTCTCTCTGTCGAGGAGCTGAGTGATCCGTGCTTCTTCGGATCTCGTGGAGCATTGTACTAAAGCGGCTTTTAAATTGCTGTACGAAGTTGTCGCAGGAGGCTGAACGATTAACTGTTCGACTTCTGCGGTGACGCGAGTGTCAAGCAATGGAATCACCAGGTCAAATTCGGCACGCTCTGTTGCTACCTGATGCGTTGAAAATTGCGCCTCGACCTGCGCAAACCATATCTTCGGATTTTCCGTACTGAACAGAAGTGCTTTAATGTTCACGGCCATATTTAAATTTACTGGCGTAAACGACGACGATCCCGATAATTGAGATTTGAAGGTGTCTTCGTCAGATGACTTGAATTTTATTTTCTTGTCACTCTCGGTTTCAGGGTTTGACATCACCCGTTAACAATGTCTGTAATTCGGTACTGTGCTACCGAAAGATTATAGATGACGCACGGCTCAGGAGTGTGCAGCCGGCGCGTCGGCTTAATCCTCGATGGTATTTCCGGCAACGGAAAGAAAATAATACGCGACACTGCACGAAAAATTGATTAACAATTTTTTAAACAGCTCGCGAACACTTTTTTTACAACTCAATTTGCACTAATGGTCCCTCGAATTAACACTGATGCGGCATAACGTCCACAAAGTGCCCAGCAATGCACCAGCGGTGATAAAAGATAAAGAAGCTGAACACCGACAAAACAAAAAAAACATATCACTGCACTAATTAGCTCAAAACAAATTCACAAAAAAATAACTGTGAATTCACAAATTACGATCTCACCGATTAAACGGCAACGCGACAAAATATTCACGCAAAGCGACACGAGAACTCGCGAAATTTTTATAAATTGTGTAACGCACGTGTTCGACGCTTTCCTTAAAAAGAGATCACGTCGGGGTTATCAATTTCGTGGTTGAGGTAATAATATAAATTATTAAAACCAACTAATTAATTTAAACAAATGTTTTATGTAAATAACGAAAGTGACACAGTTATTGTGAGTATACAGTAAAGAAACATGCTTGGATGCGTGTATGCAGTCCAGCGGTCTATTACTTAATGTCGAATGAGGTAGAGACTGATACATGAAAAATTGATGTTCGACGAAAACTGCCGAATTTCATCGATCGCATCACCTAGTAGCAACGCTACATATATATATAGATATATATATAGATATATATATATATATATATATATATATATATATATATATATATATATATATATATATATATATATATATATATATATATATATATATATACACTTATCCAAAAAATTAAAGGAACACGAAAACTTTATAAATTTTTTAGTGATTTTTGGAAGGCTGTATTTTCGTGAAAAATGATCGTATCGAAAAAATTAAAGAAGCAAATTGAAGCTTGAAATCTCTAGTTTGGAGATCTTTCAGCAAAATATTTTTTTGAGCCACGGTTTTTGCGGAATCATAAGAACAAGGTCGAGACAAAATTTTTCTAAATTTTTTGGTTTCGTTTTTTAGGTCTACGGGGCCGGGAAAAATTTTTTCAAAAAAACGAATTCATGGCTTGTTTAGGAAATTTATTCAGCTACAATTTACTTTTTTTTGTTTCTCTGTACGACAATTTGCTGCTGAGATATCAGCCTTTAAATGAAAAAGGATTCTTTTGTCTTTGATTATTGATATCTCAGCAAGAAATGGTCACTCAGTAATTTAAAGGGCAGTTTAATAAACTTGAATGAATCCCCTACAAGCTCCATTTTCGATTTTTTCAAAAAAAAAATTTTTTTCATCCTTGATATCCATTTGAAAAACCTTTAAAAAATGGCCATTTTCCGGTTTTTTAGTCAACTCTTCGCTACTCTGCAAATATTGATAAAAAAATAATGTTGCCAAGTAATTTTACAGCTTAATGTACCCTCAAAAACCCTGAAAATTTTCAGATTGATCCATTGAACCGTTTGTCCGGTCCAACTGCTCAAAGTTTTACAAAACAATTAAAGGAACAAGTTTTGTTCCTTAATTTGTGTAATCATTACCAAAATGAAAAAATGAATTTTTTTCGGATTTTCTTTCATTTTTGCGTTAGTTATTCAGTAAATGTAAGGTAAAGAGGAAAAAAAAAAAATTTTCCAAAAAACGAGACCAAACAAGAATTTTTTCACATTTTTATTTTTTTACGTTTTATTCGGAGGGTAATTTTTTTTTTTCGTTTTTCGGAAAGAAAAATTTTTCTTTTCTTTACCTTACATTTAATGAATAACTAACCCAAAAATGAAAGAAAATCCGAAAAACATTGATTTTGTCATTTTGATAACGATTACGCAAATTAGGGAACAAAACTTGTTCCTTTAATTGTTTTGTAAAATTTTGAGCAATCGGACCGGACAAACGGTTCAATGGATCAATCTGAAAATTTCCAGGGTTTCTGAGGGTACATTAAGCTGTAAAATAACCTGGCAACATTATTTTTTTTATCAATATTTGCAGAGTAGCAATGAGTTGACTAAAAAACCAGAAAATGGTCATTTTTTGAAGGTTTTTCAAATGGATATCAAGGATGAAAAAAATTTTTTTTCGAAAAAATCGAAAATGGAGCTTGTAGGGGATTTATTCAAGTTTATTAAACTGCCCTTTGAATTACTGAGTGACCATTTCTTGTTGAGATATCAATAATCAAAGACAAAAGGATCCTTTTTCATTTAAAGGCTGATATCTCAGCAGCAAATTGTCCTACAGAAAAACAAAAAAAAGCAAATTGTAGCTGAATAAATTTCCTAAACAAGCCATGAATTCGTTTTTTTAAAAAAATTTTTCCCGGCCCCGTAGACCTAAAAAACGAAAACAAAAAATTTAAAAATATTTTGTCTCGACCTTTTTCTTATGATTCCGCAAAAACCGTGGCTCAAAAAAATATTTTGCTGAAAGATCTTTAAACTAGAGATTCCAAGCTATAAATATATAATATTTATATATAAATATACATATAATATAATATATATATATATATATATATATATATATATATATATATATATATATATATATATATATATATATAAATATATATATGTGGTTTCCCCATTTTGGTAACTTTTTTTCAAACGGTTTCAACATTTCGGTAACTTTTATACATTTCGGTAACGTTACCAAAATACAATCTGCCGAATTCAACATTTCAGTAACGTTACCAAAATGTATTTTTTGTTGGATCCAGCATTTTAGTAACGTTACCGAAATGCAATCAGCTAGATTCACCATTTCAGTAACGTTACCGAAAGGTATTTTTTTGTTGGATTGAACATTTTGGTAACGTTACCAAAATTTTTTCAATACAATTGGATAATTCAGTAACGTTACCTAAAGTTTTTCTATCGCATGCGTAGCAACAGTAACACTTTGTATTAATACCTCAAATAATTCAGTCTCAAATAATTATATAATATTACACTTTTTTGGATAACAGTTTGACGAAATTTAGTTAATTTTTCACTTCATTTGAATAATAGATGAATATTAATCATTGAAATTTTGATCGTCAAAATCGCAGTTTTAGTTTTAACATGAGCATACGAAAATTAAATTGCTGATGTCAGTTAAAATTTTGGAAATTCGAACCTAGTTGGTACAATAACTGTCTTTTCCCGTGAAAAGTTCGGAGAAGTCTTGTCGATCATTCAATTTGTTATCATAACAGCCTCATAGCGTTTTTTAAAATATTATATCAAAATACAATCTTCCGAATTCAATATTTCGGTAACGTTACCAAAATACAATCTGGCAAATTCAACATTTCAGTAACGTTACCAAAATGAAATCAGCTGAATTCAGCATTTTAGTAGCGTTACCAAAAGGTCTTTTTTTGTCGGATTCAACATTTTGGTATCGTTTGTAGTACCATTTTGATACAATCGAGCAATTGAATAAATTCAAATTCGGGCTTCAATTTCTTGACAAACAAATCGAAGAGCTGACGATGGATTAAATAGAAAAATTTAAGTCAAAAGAAATAATGTAATGTCACACTTATATAGATAATAGTTTGACAAAATTTAGTTAATATTTCACTTCATTTAAATAATAGATGAATATTAATAATTGCAATTTTGATCGTCAAAATCGCAGTTATAGTTTCAACATAAGCATACGAAAATTAAATAGCTGATGCCAGTCTTAAAAGTTTGAAAATGCGAATCTAGTTGGTACAATAACTGTCTTATCCCGTGGAAAGTTCGGAGAAGTCTTGTCGATCATTCAATTTGTTATCATAACAGTCTCATAGCGTTTTTTAAAATATTATACCAAAATACAATCTTCCGAATTCAACATTTTGGTAACGTTACCAAAATACAATCTGGCAAATTCAACATTTCAGTAACGTTACCAAAATGAAATCAGCTGAATTCAGCATTTTAGTAACGTTACCAAAAGGTCTTTTTTTATCGGATTCAACATTTTGGTATCGTTGGAAGTACCATATTGATACAATCGAGCAATTGAATAAATTCAAATTCGGGCTTCAATTTCTTGACAAACAAATCAAAGAGCTGACGATGGATTATATAGAATAATTTTAGTCAAAAGAAATAATGTAATGTCACACTCATTTAGATAGTAGTTTAAGGAAATTTAGTTAATATTTCATTTCATTCAAATAACAAATGAATACTGATAATTTAAATATTGATTCTAAAAATTGCAGTTTCAGTTTTAACATGTGCATACGGAAATTAAATTGCTAATGCTCGTCTTAAAATTTTGAAAATTCGAATCTAGTTGGTGGAATAACTGTCCTTTCCCGTGAAAAGTTTGAAGAATTCTTGTCAATCATTCAATTTGTGAATATAATAGTCTAATAGCATTTTTTAAAACATATACCAAAATACAATCTACCGAATTCTACATTTCAGTAACGTTACCAAAATACAATCTGGCAAATTCAACATTTCAGTAACGTTACCAAAAGGTCTTTTTTTATCGGATTCAACATTTTGGTATCGTTGGAAGTATCATATTGATACAATCGAGCAATTGAATAAATTCAAATTCGGGCTTCAATTTCTTGACAAACAAATCAAAGAGCTGACGATGGATTATATAGAATAATTTTAGTCAAAAGAAATAATGTAATGTCACACTCATTTAGATAGTAGTTTAAGGAAATTTAGTTAATATTTCATTTCATTCAAATAACAAATGAATACTGATAATTTAAATATTGATTCTAAAAATTGCAGTTTCAGTTTTAACATGTGCATACGGAAATTAAATTGCTAATGCTCGTCTTAAAATTTTGAAAATTCGAATCTAGTTGGTGGAATAACTGTCCTTTCCCGTGAAAAGTTTGAAGAATTCTTGTCAATCATTCAATTTGTGAATATAATAGTCTAATAGCATTTTTTAAAACATATACCAAAATACAATCTACCGAATTCTACATTTCAGTAACGTTACCAAAATACAATCTGGCAAATTCAACATTTCAGTAACGTTACCAAAATGTGATCAGCTAAATTCAGCATTTCAGTAACGTTAACAAAAAGTCTTTTTTTGTCGGATTCAACATTTTAGTATCGTTGACAGTACCATTTTGATATAATCGAGCAATTGGATAAATTCAAATTCGGGCTTTAATTCCTTGACAAACAAATCAAAGAGCCGACCATGGATTATATAGAATAATTTCAGTCAAAAAAACGAATGTAATGTCACACTTATTTAGATAATAGTTTAAGGAAATTCAGTTAATATTCCATTTCATTTAAATAACAAATAAATAGTGATAATTTGAATTTCGATTCTTAAAATTGCAGTTTCAGTTTTAACATGTGCATACAAAAATTAAATTGCTAATGCTCGTCTTAAAATTTTGAAAATTCGAATCTAGTTGGTGGAATAACTGTCCTTTCCCGTGAAAAGTTTGAAGAATTCTTGTCGATCATTCAATTTGTCGATATAATAGTCTAATAGCATTTTTTAAAACATATACCAAAATACAATCTACTGAATTCAACATTTCGGTAACGTTACCAAAATACAATCTGGCAAATTCAACATTTCAATAACGTTACCAAAATGTAATCAGCTGAATTCAGCATTTCAGTAACGTTACCAAAAGGTCTTTTTTTGTCGGATTCAACGTTTTGGTATCGTTGGCAGTACCATTTTGATACAATCGATCATTCGAATAAATACAAATTCAGGCTTCAATTTCTTGACAAACAAATCAAAGAGCTGCCCTATCCAAAAATTCCCATAGAATCCACTCAACTGCGACAAAAACCGCATAAAAACCAATACAGTCTATAGGATTCTATACGGTTTTTGTCGCAGTTGAGTGGATTCTATGGGAATTTTTGAATAGGGTGACGATGGATTAAATAGAAAAATTTTAGTCAAAAAAAAGAATGTAATGTTACAGTTATTTAGATAATAGTTTGACGAAATTTAGTTAATATTTCACTTTATTTAAATAATAAATGAATATCAATAATTCAAGTTTTGATCCTCAAAATCGCAGTTTTATTTTTAACATGAGGACACAAAAATTAAATAGCTGATGTCAGTTAAAATTTTGAAAATTCGAATCTAGTTGGTGGAATAACTGTCCTTTCACGTGGAAAGTTTGAAGAAGTTTATTTGATAATTTAATTTGTTAACATGATAGTCTAATAGCATTTTTCAAAAGATTATACCAACCTGGGAAAAAATGATCAGACCTGAACAGGCATGAGTCTTCAGGCCTGATCAGACATGAAAAATGATCGGGTCTGACCAGACCTGGCCAGGCATGTTCATGTCTGTTCATGCCCATCCGGGTAAAAAAATTATATATAAAAAATGGCCCTATATACTTATATACAATTATGTATAACTATTAGGGTGTTTCATATTCAGGCGATATTTTTTTTTCTGTCCTACCTCAAAAACTAACAATTTATAGAGCAAAATGAATATTCTTGCTTGAAAAAAAATTCTAAGTCAATTAGGGGCTTAACGCATCGAAAAATTCGATTTCCCATTTAAATAACATGGGAAAAAAATTGTTTTTGGTTTGGAATTTTATACCTCGGCAATGGCTCATTATACGATTTAGCCCAGCATACATTTTCGTAGGGAATTAAACCTTCTACAAAAAAAGTCTCTTATCATTTTTTGATAAATCCATCTGTTGAAAAGTAATTGGAGCTCGAAGTCAAAATAGAGTAAATTCCGAGATCTTTTTACTTTTCCGTCGAAACTATCGAACTCTTCCTAAAACGTCATGGAATCGTTTTTGTAGACAATTTTATTCCCCACAAATTATCTATGAGTGATTTTTTTTTTAATTTTGCATTGTTTTCTAGTTATTTCCATTTTAATGCCAAGCTCCTAAAAAAATAGTGTTCTGATCGATTTTAAGAGCTTGGCATTAAAATGGAAATAACTAGAAAACAATGCAGAATTTAAAAAAAATTAAACAGAAATAATTTGTGGGGATTAAAATTGTCTACAAAAAAGGTCCTATGACGTTTTACGATAAGTTCGATAGTTTCGACGGAAAAGTAAAAAGATCTCGAAATTTACTCTATTTTGACTTCGAGCTCCAATAACTTTTAAACAGATGGATTTATCAAAAAATAGTAAGAGACTTTTTTTGTAGAGCGTTTAATTCCCTACAAAAATATATACTGGGCTTAATCGTACAATGAGCCATTGCCGAGGTATAAAATTCCAAACCAAAAAAAAATTTTTTTCCCATGTTAGTTAAATGGGAAATCGAATTTTTCGATGCGTTAAGCCCCTAATTGACTTAGAATTTTTTTTCAATCAGGAATATTTTTCTTGCTCTATAAATTGTTAGTTTTTCAAGTAGGACAGAATAAAAAAATATCGCCTAAATATGAAACATCCTCATAACCACATACAATTATATATAATTATTTTTATAAATAATAAAAAAAAATCGAGCGTGTGCAGGATTTGAACCGTAGACCTTGCACTTGAAAGCTTAACTCGCTACCCACTGACCTAAGAGATTTAGTTGAAAAGTAAGTTTCGTATGAACTTTAAGTAATAAAAATCTTATACGTGATAGATTCTTGGTCAACTAAATTTTATATCTATGAACAGACATGAACAGACATGACCAGGCATGGACAGGTACGATCAGGCCTGAGCGTATTTAACGCTTCAGATATGAACAGACATGAACAGCCATGAACAGGCATGATCAGACCTGACTGTATTTAACGCTTCAGACATGAACAGGCATGAACAGACAGGAACAGTCATGAACAGGCCTGAGTGTATTTAACGCTCCAGACATGAACTGACATGAACGGGTATGATCAGGCCTGATCATGTCTAATTTCAGGCCTGATCATACATGAACAGGTATGGTCAGGTCTGATCATTTTTTCCCGGGAAAATACAATCTACCGAGTTCAACATTTCAGTAACGTCACCAAAATACAATCTGGCAGAGTCAACATTTCAGTAACGTTACCGAAAGGTCTTTTTCTGCCGGATTCAACATTTCGGTATCGTTGGGAGTATCGTTCCGATACAATCGAACAATCGAATAAATTCAAATTCGGGTTTAAATTCCTTAACGAAAAAATCAAAGAGTTGACGATGGATTAAATATAAAAATTTTAGTCAAAAATAAGAATGTAATGTTACTCTTATTTAGATAATAGTCTTAAGAAAGCTTGTAAATAATTTACTTCATTCAAATAATATATGAATATTGATAATAAAAATTCTGATCCTGAAAATTGCATTTTTTGTTTCAACGTCATCACACGAAAAGTGAATAGCTGATGCTAGGCTGAAAATTTGAATTTAGTTAGTAATATAACTGTGTTATTTTGTAGAAAATTCAAGTAAGTCTATTGAATAATTCATTTGGTCGACAAAATAGTCCAATGCATTTTCCAAAATATTATACTGAAATACAATCTACTAAATTCAACATTTCAGTCACATTACGGAAAGGTATATTTTTTTGGATTCAACATTTCGGTATCGTTTGCAAAACATTTTTCATACAATGGAAGGTTCGAACAAATTCAAACTTGGGCTCAAACCCTTTGAAAAACAAATCAAAGAGATGATCATGTATTTAGAATATAAAAATTTTAGTTATAAATAAGGCGAAATCAATTGCTGGTTAAGACTGCTTATAAATAAAGACAAATAAATTTCTTTCGCTCGATTATCCCTTATGTTTACATTTATTTATATTTATCAATATGTAACAATATTTATATTAGGGTGTTTCAAAAAAAGTCGATAATTTTTTTCTTTTCGATTGCATGTGAAATTCTTGTTATAAATGTTAAAAAAAAAATTCTGTCAAAATTTGTGCCCTTAATATCAACTTGAAGAACTCCATCACCGAATTTGAAGATTTACCATTGATTTAACATGGAAAAATGATTTTTTAACCTTCATTTCTCCTGCAAATTATGTAGAACATTATTTTTCGGAACAACCATCACTGTTCCTTCTTCAGTATTAAATTCTGTAAGAAAAAGCTCTTAGGGTCCAGTCTCTAACGTCGACCCTCTCGTTTTTATTTGCGTTAAAAAATATAGATTTTTTGAAATTTCGATTTTTCCCATTTGATGTGTAAAATTTTGATCTCAGGCCATAAAGTTTGAGGAAATTTTAGTAGATCGTTCAATGTTTCACAAATCTGGGCCAAGAAAATTTTTCATAGCACTTTTGGCTCAAAAATTGTGAGGTTTGCAATATCTATTTTAATGATTATTCGCTATAATAATAAATTTTACAAAAAATTTTAAAATCAATCAATAAAATATCAAAATTTCTTTATAACGGTTAACAAAACGCTGTATTTACACTTCAATTCTTTCAATTTTATTATTTTTGTTCATATAATATAACAGTTTTTGGCTGTAACATATAATTTACACACAATTTTTGAATTATTTTACGAATTACAACACTTATTTCATCTATAATTTTCAAATGAATAACGAAGAGAAACCATACAAATTTTAAGTTTCGAAAAAAATTTTAATCCATTGTAGAATAAAAAAAGTTTTTATTAAAGATTAATTCAATAAATAAATTTGTTTAACAAAAATCTTACAATTGTGGAACAATTAAAAATAAGAAACAAAAAATACCGAGTAAGTTACAAGAAATAAGAAACTGTTGATGATAATAAAAAATAAATTTAATAACATTTATCGGAAACTAAAGTTGATTTTAATTTTATTCAGCTGCATATGATGGAATGATACTTTGCTTCGAAATGCCTGGGAATTTTTTCCTGTGGTTTTCTACTACTTGGATCAAAAATTGTTTTTGTTCTTCATCTCTCGGTAAACAATTATTAAATTGTGTCATTAATGCAACTTCCCGCTCAGCAATATCGTTAGTGACTTTTAAATACGAAAGCACGTTTATTAAAAAACAAAAAAAAAAAGACTTCTGAACGATACGATAGAAATCCGTTTCGAAAAAAATGCCGTCGATTGGTACTATCAACATTTTTTCGATTTTTTCCATCCAATTTGGACTTTGAAAAATTTCATTTGTTTATAACATTAGCTAACAAAAAAAAAAATCTTTGGACGATACGATAGAAATCCGTTTCAGAAAAAATGCTGTCGATTGGTACGATCGACATTTTAACGATTTTTTTTTTTCTTTCATTTTTAAATGTAAAAATTCCGGCCTATCAAGCATCTGACGCAATTTGGCGGAGAGAGAGCTCGCGCATAGGCAGCTGCTCGTGCGAGAGGGAGAGGTCCGAGCGCCGGCTCGATTTTTTATCATATCTCGCGAAATATTTGAGATGCAAAAAAAACGAATGATACCTTTTTGTGTATTTTTTCATTTTGAACATTTTGTTTCAAATAAACTGCCCCAACAAACCAGCGGTTTGGGAGTTATTTTGATTTAAACAATTAAATTGTTATTAATAATTGTTTGCAGCACTTTTGAACGAAATGGAGCCGATTTTTGTGATCCTTGGCCCAAAATACGTAAGATACAGTTAGATTTAACCGGTGTCAACAAAATATACGGGCTCACCTCTTCAGCCGAAGGACTAGAAATACCGTTCGTTACCAAAATGCATAGTTCGGTTGATTTGTATATATATATAGTTACCAAAATGTTGAAACGATCGTAAATTTGATGTATATCAAAAACAGTGAAGTTACATCAAAAATCCTGAAAAGCCATCAAAGGACATGCAATCAGAAACATTTTAAGCTATTAAAAAAAATGGGTTACCAAAATGTTGAAACTACATATATATATATATATATATATATATATATATATATATATATATATATATATATATATAAATATATATATATATTAGACTGATTCAAAAAAATCGACTAATTTTTTTTTTCTACATTATATCGAGAATATTGTTGGAAATGACGAAAAAAAAATAATGTGAAAGTTTGAGCTCTTAACATGAATATTAACAACTGCCGCATCACGTCTGGAAAGCCAGCATTGTGATTTGAGCAGAATCGCACAATTTTTATGTATTAATTTAGTGCTAATTTAGTGCCAATTTAATGCCGGTGTACGGAATTTGGTGCTATTTTTGGATCTGAGAAAATTGGTACAATGCTAGCTTCTCTGCAAGCTAGCATTGTACCATGGAAAAATACAAATTAACGCTGCATAGAAAATTGGCTCATAGCTGCATAATTAGTGCTCAATAGGTGCTGTCGATCCAGCTTAAGAGAATGCTTAAAAAAATTTTTAAACATATTTAACATACCTAACAATGCTAGTTCGACAATCACCAAGCATAGAGTGGTCAGTATCGAAAGTTTTGAATCGCTGCGCACATTTTTGTTACAAAGAGAATTAAGTGCTCATTAAGTGCTGTTGATTGAGCTCGAGAGTATGCATTAAAAAAATTTTTAAACGTTTTTAATGCACATACAATGCTAGATTGACGATCACCGAGCATGGAGCGGGCGAAATCAAGAGATTGGAATCACTGCGCACATTTTTGTCGCAACAAGAATCAAGTGCTCATTGAGTGCTGTTGATTTAGCTCGAGAGTATGCATTAAAAAAATTTTTAAACGTACTTAACATACCTAACAATGCTAGCTCGGCGATCACCAAGCATAGAGTGGCCAGATTCAAAAAATTCGAATCACCGTGCACATTTTTGTCGCAAAGAGAATTAAGTACTCATGAAGTGCTGTCGGTACAGATGAATAGTCTAAATTAAAGAAAAAACAATTTATAGATTTATTATATCTTACAATGCTTGCTTGACGATTACTAAGCTGAAAACAGTTGAAATCGAGGGATTTGATTCACTGCCTACGTTTTGGTCGAAAATAGGATTAAGTTCTCATTTACTGCTGTCGATACAGTTGAAGAGTGTACATTAAATAAAGTTTTAAAGACTTATTATACCTTACAATGCTAGCTCCACGATTTCTAAGTAAAAAGTAGATAGAATCAAGGGATGAAAATCGCTGTGTACTTTTTGGTCGCAAATAGAACTAAGCGCTCATCAAGTACTGTCGATACAGCTAAAGCGTGTACATCAAATAAAGTTTTATAGACTTATTATTCTTTACAACGCTAACTGGAGGACTACCAAGCGCAAAGCAACTAGATTCGAGGGATTTGAGTCGCTGCGCAATTTGTCGCTGTAAGGGGAGTTAAATGCTCATTACGTGCTGTCGATACAGCCGAAAAGTTTTCGTTGAATTATATTCTCATGTATTTAATATGCTTTTCAATTCTATTATACAGTTACCAAGTGTTGCTGACTACAATGTTCCGCACTATTTTTTTCAAAATGTGTTAAGTACTAATTACGTATTTCGTCGATGCAGCAAGAGGTAGATTATTAAATGAATTTTTTCCTTATATCTTTTATACTCTTCAATGCTACCTTAATACTGAATCGTTAGATTACCAAGGTTTCAGTTATTAGGTACTCATAAATCCCACTCAATATTCAATGCGTAACGTTATTGCTGACATAGCTGAAAAACGTTTTAAAATAGTATATTGTCTAGTGAGGAAACTAAGGTAGCCTTCATGTGACAAAGGCAATGTTTTCAGCACGAGTCGTAAGGTTACATACACGGTCCGAAGGCCCGTATACGTTTCCCGGAGACGTGTGCTGAAATCATTGCGCTTGCCGGATAAAGACTGTCTGAGTGTCGTACTATGCACTACATTTTATTCAACAATTGCCTGATTAACGCGATTAATGACAATCTGCGAAGCGATGTCTGCGGCTGCTTAGGGACACGGTGCACCCAGCAAATGACAACAAACCATCGGCTTTAAAATTTAAAATTTATATTTGATTGATTTAAAATTCACTCAGGAAATTACGATACCTGAACTCAAACCTGAGCTAAACAATTTGAGTAATCGCTTAAGTCTCAAAATACAAGGATTCCCATTGCTGAAACGTTATAGCTCCCTTCGTAAATTGCAGAGGGTGGTGTCTTACTTATTGCGATTCACGTTCAACACAAGGCACAATAATCGGAGCCGTTCAGGCCCTTTGAGTTCTTCGGAGATTTCTACTGCCCACAACCTCATCATAATGCTTACCCAATCCTCATCCTTCTCTCGAGAAATCAATTGTTTGAAAAGAAATGAATCTTTGCCCGAATCCAGCAAGTTAATTCCTTTAACTCCATACTTGGATGATACAGGAATATTAAGGGTTGGTGGTCGACTTTAGCGATCTTCTTTGCCCTTAGATCAGTGTCATCCCATCCTTTTACCTGCACACCATCACATAACTCATCTTATTATACGCGATGAGCATACACGCCTCATGCACGCTGGTGCCCAAGCGACTTGATATTCCATTCGCCAAACTTATTGGCCGTTAGACGCACGAAACGCTATAAGAAAAATTATTCATAAGTGCTTGCCCTGTTTTCGTGCAAAACCTCGTTTAGCTGATCACGATCCCGGTCTCTTGCCTGAATATCGCGTCATAGCTGCGCGGCCTTTCCTTAAAGCCGGAGTAGATTATTGCGGTCCGTTAAATATAAAAGAAAGACGACTTCGTAACCGCAGAAAACTCAAGGTCTATGTGGCCATCTATATATGCATGTCAACCCAGGCTGTACACCTGAAACTGGTTTCCGATCTAACCACGGAAGCCTTTCTCGCAGCGCCAGTCTCAAGCGCCTGTTTTCTCGAAGGGGAAAGTCTCTTGAAATTTTTTCTGATAACGCAACGAATTTTGTAGGTGCTGACAGAGAATTACAATCATTATTCGAGTCAGCTGAGCACCAAACTCTCCTTAAGCAATATCTTGGTACTGAAGGGATTGCTTGGCATTTTATCCCTCCCAGATCTCCTCATTTTGGAGGGCTCTGGGAAGCCGCGGTCAAATCCTTTAAAAGACATTTAATTAGAACTGTTGGAGACACTTTATTGACAAACGAGCAGTTAGAAACATATATAATCGAAATAAAAGCGATATTAAACTCTCGTCCTTTGTCACCTATGTCCTCTGATACTAATGACTTTTTACCCCTGACCGCTGGTCACTTCCTAACTGGTAGTCCATTGACTAGCTATCCGGAGATCGACTTCTCCAGCACTCCATCCAATCGCCTGTCTGCCTGGCAGTAAGCACAAAAGTTGAAGCAGCATTTTTGGAAACGTTGGCATAAAGAGTATCTGAACAACGTAATCAGTTCATGATGATAAGGACGGGCAGGTTATTTATAAATAAGATATTGGTATTCGTGGTTATTACGTTAAGTATATTACAGGTATATAATAATATATATAGATACAAGATACACGTCCGTTTAGGATGGTGTACTGGTAAGAACAAACCACTATACATAGATTGGCAATGGTCATTAGTATAGCTAATACATTCTGGTAACTTCTGGAACATACTAACACTATGAACCTTGCCCCTCAACACCCTCTCTTAAGTTATATAGTACGTGCATACTAATCCAAGCTCACACACACTAATTTACAATACCTATATTGCTCACACATTTTCTGTGTTTAATACCACTCAAACCTTTTGTAAACATATCTGCTGGCATTATTTCTGTACACAGATATTTTACATCTATCACACCGCACGCATACTTATTTCTTACAAAATGATGTCTTACATCGATATGTTTAGTACGCTGGTGATATACATCGTTCTTGATCATACTGATTGCGCTCTGATTATCATTCAGTATCGTGACAGTCTCTGATTCTTCCTGTATACCTAAACTTACTAACAGGCCTTTCAAGTATAGGGCCTCTTTAGTAGCCTCCGCTACCGCCATATACTCTGCCTCTGTACTTGAGAGTGCCACCGTTTTTTGTTTACGCGCTTCACAACTAATTACAGATCCCGCCAGAATGAATCCATACCCCGTATACGACTTACGGTCCGTTGAGTCCCCTCCCCAGTTAGCATCTACAACGGCAAATAGAGCTAGCCCGGTTTGCTCAAATCTCAACCCGTAATCTAACGTACCCTTCAAATACCTCAAAACCCTTTTCGCGGCTTTCCAATGCTCGACATTGTAGTTGGTATTGAATTGACTTAAATAATTCACCGCGTACATTATATCTGGCCTGTAGTTATCGCAAGATACAACAACGCTCCGATTAAACTCTGGTACGGATACTTATTCATTTCCGATTCACTCACACGTTCTGGTTTTACTAAATTACTTTTAGCCTCGACGGGTGTGTCTATCGGCTTACACTCATCCATCCCAAAACGTTTAAGTATGGCCCTGGCATACTGTCTCTGTCTCAAGAACACACGTGACTTTTCGTCCCGCTCAACTCGATACCTATACAACTTTTAACTAGTCCGAGATCTTTAGTCTCGAATGACTTTGACAACGCTTTCTTTATTTCACCTATCCAGGCCTCGTCGTCACTAGCTAATAAGATATCGTCTACGTATATTGCTATATACATCATACTGTCACCTTTCCGGTTCACAAACAGATATTTGTCGTGTGGCACTGCATTAAAACCTAATACATTAATTATATCTACTAATTTTCGATGCCACTCAACCCCGGCTTGGCGCAACCCATACAACGACTTTTTCAGAGCACATACACTGTCACTCCCCGCTTTCAAGCCCTCTCTCCAGCGCTTTACGGTTTCTATTATTTTCCCGTCGCGTATTATCTTTCCGCCTAAACCGATGGGCTCACCCGCACTTATTTTTTCGATAATCTCATGCATACACTCGGGCACTTCCATGTATACACTTTCGCGCAATTCACCGTTTAAATACGCGGTAACTATATCCATCTGGTGAATTTTCAAGTTGAATTCCGCTGCTATCGCTGCCATGATCCTCACTGACGTTGACTTCACTACTGGTGAAAATGTCTCGGTGAAATCTTCTCCTGGCCTCTGAGATCACCCTTTTGCTAATAATCTGACCTTTCTTTTGCCATCAGATTTAGTGCAAACTACGTAGTGACTTCCGATTACCTTTCTGTTTCTGGCTCTCCTTTCGATTTCCCATGTCTTGTTCTTTATTTGAGCTAGCATCTCTTCTTCTAATGCTATCTTCCACGAGTCCGCATTTTCTGTCTTGCTCGCTTGTTTCCATGTAGTCAGATTTTCCGTCACTGTCAGATATGCGAAAACATCTTCTTCCATCGCATCATCTTCTATTCCTTCATTCTCTCCTTCGGTAGCAGCTTCGTGGTCATCTCCACTCTGTTCGTCTGGTACTGTGACGTATACTTTCTTCGGTCTTCCTACCGATCCTGTCCGAATGTACATCGGTCGTCCCCGGCCTCTCTTGCTGGGTAACTCTACGCCTTCCCAAGACTTTGTAGCACCTCTCTTTCTCTGGGGTCTCTCTAGTTTCGTTTCTGGTTCGGGCTTCTCTGGCTCTTCGCTCGGCATCTCGAGTTCTTCACACTGCTCATCACACTCCTCTTCGCAATGCTCCTCTATTACCTCAGTGTTTCTCTCGTTTTTAAATATTTCCTTATATTCGCCCTCAAAACCAATCTGATCGACAAACTTCACATCCCGTGTAGTTTTCACTGATCTATCTTGTGGAAAATAGACACGATATGCCTTCGAGGCAAGTGCATATCCTATAAATACCCCTGGTACTGATCTGGAGTCTAGTTTCCCGCGTTTTTGCGTCTTATCCAAGACGAAAGCCTTTGTTCCAAACACTTGCATGTGTTTTACTGGAAGGGGTTTTCCCCACCACACACAATACGGTATTTCTCCGTTTAACGCACTGGTCGGACATCTATTTCTGGTATAGTTTGCGTTGCTTAACGCCTCGGCCCACAGGTGAGGGGGTGCCCCTGCCTGCCGCATCATACATCATACCATCTCTATCAGTGTTTTGTTTTTTCTCTCCGCAATGCCGTTCTGTTGGGGCGTGTGAGGTACCGTCAATCTTTCCCGAATTCAATTTTTCCGTAGATATTCGTTGAATTCCCCGTTACAATATTCCGTTCCGTCGTCTGATTGTAGAGCCTTTATCCTTTCCCCGGTCTGGTTTTCCACCTCGCTCTTGTATTCTTTGAACTTCTCCACGACTTCAGATTTATTTTTCATTAAGTATATCTGACACCATCTTGACTTGCCATCAATGAAGGTGACGAAATATCTTTTCCCTGAGTTAGATGTGTGTCGCATTGGTCCAAATACATCTGAATGCACTATTTCTAATAACTTCTGAGTTCTTTGTTCACTGGTCTTGGGAAAAGGTAATCTGGTCTGTTTTCCTTGTATGCATACTTGCACTCTGATAATTTTTCACTATCGCTTATTTCCAAGCCATACACCAATTTATTTTTGGCAATGAGCTTCAGGTCTCGCTCATTTACATGCCCCAACTTTTCATGCCGCTTATCTATCCCTAGTTTTTCACTAGTTACGGCACTGTTAACACTGTCTTTGATGTCTTTTATAAAGTACAGGTTCCCGTGTCTCTGCGCGCGCATAATCACATCATTATTTTTATTTACCACTACCACTTCAGTTTTCCTGAAGGTCACTGTATGTCCAAAGTCTATAGCCCGTGCCACCGAGAATAGATTGGTTCTCAAATCTGATACATATGATATGTTCTTAAACCCGATGTCCAATTGTCTTTTACCCGTCGACACTTTCACCGAAACGTTTCCCGTTCCCAATATTTTAGTGTTTTTATCAGTTGCCAGGCTCAACGCTGCATGTTTAGGTTTAAACTCACTAAACTTATTCCTACTGTTACACAAATGACTGGTCGCACCCACTGTCTATACACCAACACGCGTTACCACTACTACTGTCCATAGCTTGTTCACTGGTACTTAACGATGACTCATTTACATTTCTCGCACTACTGTATTCTCTTCTGTTTCTTTCTAGGCAGTTCTTTGCGATGTGCCCTCTCTTATGACACTTGAAACATTCGACTTCCCGCCGAAAATTCTCGTCCCGAGAACTCGACACCTTTGGCTTTCCGCCATTTTGTCCACGTTGTCTCCTCTGATTTTACCTCGAATACATTGCTCTTTGTGCTGGCTCGACATGTTGTTCTGCATGTCCCTCCTGGTATTCAAGAATTTTGACCCAGAGTTCGTCCAGTGATGGTAACTCCTTCTGTGTTTCTATCGATGTCTGGAACACTGTGTAACTTTCTGGTAAGCTGTTTAACAACAGGATCACCAACATCTCATTGGCTATCTCCAGCTTGACCTCTCGCAGTCTTTTCACTGTCTCTGTGAACTCGGTGATGTGTTTCCTCACATCATCTTCCTCTGTCATCTTTAACAAAGTTAGCTTTTTCAGAAGGTAAGCTTTTCGCGCCGGTCCCCCAGATTCGTACGTCGCCTTGATCTTATCCCAGATTTCCTTCGACGTCTCCAAGTCATCGTATGCTGCTGCCTTGTCTGTCCCTAATGCTATCAAAAGATCCGCCATCGCCTTTCTGTCCTTTTTGACCCACGCTGCGATATCTTCTGTTCCTGGTCTGGGTTTGGTTTTTTCACCAACAACATATTCCCACGTTTCATGACTCATTAGAATACCCTTCATCTGTGTTTTCCACGACTGGTAATTCTCTCTAGTAAGGGGATCTATTTTAATTGAAAAAGCCATTTTTTACTGATCACTAAAGAACCACAAATCGACACTATCAACTTTTACGCTAGTCACAGCACACAACGGCTTTCCCGCCGAAATTGTTCGAGCTCTTATGCCTAGTGTCTCACAATGACGAACTCCACGCCGCTGCACGCTATCAAAACTTCTCGATGCTTTTCGCGCGTTTTTCACGTGCTACTAATTAATTACTTTATTTAATTAACAACCACTTTGATCTTAACGATGGGATACCCACGTTATCTGGACCCATAACCTGATGATAAGGACGGGCAGGTTATTAATAAATAAGATATTAGTATTCGTGGTTATTACGTTAAGTATATTACAGGTATATAACAATATATATAGATACAAGATACACGTCCGTTTAGGATGGTGTACTAGTAAGAACAAACCACTATACATAGATTGGCAATGGTCATTAGTATAGCTAATACATTCTGGTAACTTCTGGAACATACTAGCACTGTAAACCTTGCCCCTCAACAGTTCACATCACCGATCTGGAAACAACATTCAACTGCAGGTGGGAATGTTGGTGATGATCCTCGAGGACAACCTACCACCCCTGGCCTGGTCTATAGGCAGAATCACTGCTGTTCATCTAGGAGAAGATGGCATAGTACGCGTGGTAACTCTGAAGACTAAGAATGGCGAGTACTAGCGTTGTACTAAAAAACTATGCCCTTTGCCTCTGGAGTAAAATGTCCACCCTATCTCATTGAACTAGGATCGTTCAAGGACGGCGGCATGTTTAGTTGTCTGCATTTTTTAAATCAAAATTTAAATAATAAAATTTTTAATATTTAATTATCAAATAGTTCAATACAAAATGATTGTAATTTTAGTATGAATCATGTCTTGTAAAAATACTTAATTCTATTGTTTGCCTATTCTATATTTTTATGAAATAAGCCTGGTAGCTGCACATTTTTTCTTATTCATTTTTTTTAAGCTCTTAGTCTTATAATGTTTTCCCAATACTTTATTTTATAAATGTTTTTAAGATGACCCCTGGAACAATAACTTGGTTTTCCCAATCTTTTCAAAGTAAGCTACCATGTACACCTAAAATTTATTTTCAAACATTTCTTTACTGCTTTCATAGAAATATTTTTATATATTTGTCAAACATGCCATTGTCCATTAAGTTAAATATTTTTTGCCTAGTTTTAATCTTTTAAAAGTAAAAATTGTAATCCTTCATGTTTATGACTTTGCGACTTTTCTCAGGTACCTCTATCTCCCGGTCCCAAAATCTCACTCCTACGTCACGTCTAACTGAGTCCTGCCCTTCTTGGGAGGTCACTAGTCCCTACTTCCCTAATTATTCTCCAATTACTTTCCTCCATTTCCTTCAATTTAGTCTACTACTAAAATTTCCATCCCCTCCCGGCTTGTTTGTCCAACTAAGTAATTTTTTGCAATCTATCTCATAAGTTAGTGTTAAGTACAATAATGTTGAAGCAACCACGCTTCAGTCTCTTGTTCATCTCTTTAAATAAATACTTGTCTTAGCATTCAATACAGCGTCTTGCTACAATTACTTAGTGCATGAACACTATACGTTATATATTATTATAGTTATAAATAATATATAATTCTTTTTCAATATCTCTCGTATCAAAATAGTTACGGGGCAAAACATTGGTAATTATAACACAAAAAATAGAAAATGGCACTAGAAAGTTAAATAATTTTAACTAATCCGGCTCGAAAGACCAATGTTTAGACTCGCGGTTGGTTTACTGTAAGTGATTGTTGTTACGTGCAAGACTTGGGATAAGTTTTGCACCAAAAAATATATTCAAGATATAAATGAACTAGTATTTTTATTTATGCGACTGTGCGCTGTGATACTTCCAAGAGTAACTGAACTTGCAATAGTTTACAATATTTTGAGATAACTTGACCCAGGGCGTGGGTCATTACAACATTTAGTAGTGGGAATGGGGAAATAGGAAGTAGGAAAAGTTGTCAACGAATGGCAAGTAGGTCAGGTGACCAGAAGGAGGAGTAATTAACAAGGGACAGTTTTTGGGAAGGTGTAGGCGGCGAGAGAGGCCAGGTGCAAGGTTTGACGTCATTGGGTCCAAGAGCATACCTGAGGATAATTGAGGTAACGGCATGTCTGGACCCTAATAGCAATGTTTACCAAACTTATAAGTACGTCTACTGAATTTTATAATAATTTGCAGACTACAACAAAGGAAATAAACCCAGAATATTGCTAAGAGATTACAAAAATGTCTAAATGTACACTTTATGACTATAAGAGGATGACCGGGAATACCCATCTGTTCTGCTATAAATATTTGAATGTTTTCTAAAATATAATACTTTAATGACTGGGAAAATCCAGTTTTTTGGCGACAACTTACTATAATTTTTAAGCCTAAGACTGCAATGAACAAATAAGCAGCTTTAAACTCAAGTAAAAAATGAAATTTAAGTGTTCATTTAAAAAATGCATTAGAAACAGATCAATTCAAAATCTAAAGTCTAGACAAAATAATTATTTTTAAATATAATAAAAAATATTTAAATTAAAAAATATAAAATTATAATTGCGCGACTGAACATGCCGCCCCCCTTAAACGGTCTGGTTCAATCAAATGGGGTGAAGTCATCATCTTCTCCATCTATGGGAAGAGGGCAGAGCTTCTTGACACATCGCTGGTATTCGCCGGTTTTGGTTTTGAGTGTTACTACTCTTACAATTGCATCCTGGCCCGGATGTACGGTGACGATGCGTCCTAGAGCCCATTTTGAAGGAGGCAAATTCTCCTCAAAAATGAGAACTAATGATCCGACCTTGAGATTAGGAGGTTGTGAACGAGATCCGCTGAATTTGATAAGTTGCTGCAGATACTCCTTATGCCAGCGTGTCCAGACGTGCTGCTCAAGCTGCTGAGCATGCTGCCAGGCTGACAAACGATTAGCTGGTGTTTCCGAAAGGTCAATCTCTGGAAAAGAAGTCAATGGGCTACCAATAAGGAAATGGGTAGGAGACAATGGGAGAAGATCGTTGGGATCAGAGGACATAGGAGATATGGGTCGAGAATTAAGTATTGCCTCTATTTCAATAATATATGTCTCTAATTGCTGAAAAGTAAGCAAGACATCACCTACGGTACGGACGAGGTGATGTTTAAATGATTTGACTGCAGCCTCCCAAATCCCTCTAAAATGAGGAGACCTGGGAGGAATAAAATGCCAAGAGATTTTCTCTTCATTACAGAAATTGAATATAGCGTTCCAATGTGCTTCAGAATTGAACATATTATAGAGCTCTGTTAGCTCGTTTTTAGCTCCAACAAAATTATTGGCAACGTCGGAGTGAATTCCTACGGATTTTCCTCTTCTCGCAAAAAGGCGCTTCAAGCTTGCAATAAAAGCCTCCGTTGTGAGGTCGCTGACGAGTTCTAAGTGCACAGCTTTTGTGCACATGCATATATATACCGCTACATAAACCTTTATGAGACCGCGGTTTCGATGACGTTTCTCTTTAATATAAAAGGGACCACAATAGTCCACACCAACGCGAAGGAAGGGCCTCGAAGAGGTCTTACGTTGAGCAGGTAGAATTCCCATACGATGATCTAAAAGACGTGGCTTAGCACGATAACAGGGCACAGATTTGTGAATTACGCTCCTCGTGGTACTCCGGCCGTTCAAAGGCCAATATACCTGGCGTACAGAATATAGGGTCGACTGTATTCCCGCATGCTTAAGCCTTATGTGTTCTGCTCGTATAATTATCCTTGTAATATGATGCTGGCTCGGCAATAAAATAGGATGGCGCTGGTCCGAGGCTATAGAAGCATGTGCGATCCTGCATCCAACACGCAGGATACCACAGTCATCCAAAATTGGGTTCAATGGAATTAATTTACTAGTAGCAGGAAGCTGTTCACCTCTACTTATTAATTCGATATCTTTTTTAAATGATGATAATTGGACCATTTTAATAATTAAATTATGAGATTGCGAAAGTTCATCGGTGCTTAATGGACCCAATTTGCGCTGCTTATTAGATATGGCGTTGTAAATCAAACGCATTATGTATGCAACAACTCTCTGTAGCTTGCTGAATGAGCTATATCTTTCAATAAGATTATACTTTTTGGCGGCGGAAAGTTCCTCAAGCTCCCAAAAACGAGTTAAATTTACGTCTGGAGGGCCTGACTGAACAGCCATATGACAAGATACACTTGTAACCTGAGGAAATTGATTGAGCTCACCGGCAACAGTCCAACCCAATTGTACTTTTTGCAATACCGCCTCAGAGTGGTTTTTTAATGATATTTGCCCTACGCTGAGCAATTTATAAAATAATTTGACTCCAATCAAGGCATCCACCTTGGAAGGCTTAAAGAAATCAGGATCTGCTAGTTGTATATTTTGAGGTAAATCGAGCGCAGCCTGATTGATAGAAATAGAAGGCATAGTTTGGCTGATTTGAGGTATAATTAAAAAATCAGCCGTTTTTTCATATTTGCTGACACGAGAACGCAATGTAACACGTGCAGAGAAATTGAAATTAGTAGAAGTATTATCAATGCCTATGACAAAAGTATTTGTAGGTTTTTTAACGAAATTTAAAAAATTTGCAACGTCCTCAGTTATAAAATGCGCTTGAGAACCCGCATCCAAAAATACACGACAAGGTTTACTTTTACCTTGACTATTAACTAGGTCAACGATAGCAGTGGCTAATACCGCTTGTGATGGTGATTGAACATGCATGCTCGTAGTACTTGTGGCAAAATGTGACGAAACTTGATTTCCATTAGTTTGACCAGAATGATCATTACCTTTTCCAAAGTGCAAAAGCATATGGTGCTTTTGCTTACAATTACGGCACGGTTGAGATGTACATTTGAACGATCGGTGGTTCTTTTTTAAGCAATTGGTACACCAACCCCCATTTCTTGATGCTTCGAACCGATCGTAAGGAGTTAAGGCAGCGAACTTGCTGCGAGTGTATACTTGATGGTTTTCATTACAGTATACACACCACTGCTCATGCGTGGCAGCCATGAATGATTGCTGCGGTTTATTATCATTATTATGATGCCGAGAACTCTGCTTTTCTTTTACAGGTTTTGAAGCTGAAGTCTGCGCTCTAACACCTTCTAATTGAGCGCGTCGCTTAAGAAACTCTATAAAATTTTTAATAGTAGAGCGACCTGCACCAGTACTGACATCCTCTCTCCGTTCACGGGCGGAAAAGTTAAGTTTTTCACGAAGAATAACGATTAAGATGGAGTCCCATGAAGCTATGGGCTCCTTCAAAGCCTTGAGAGCACGTAAGTGCTTCTGTAAGCTATCCAGGAAAGATCGCACTGATAATTCCTTAGATAAAGAAGGCATATCTCTAATGGCTATAATATGACAATCCCGTATGTAATTACGATCATCATATCTTCCTTTTAAAAGTTCCCAAGCCACTTCGTAATTTTCATCAGAAGCCTCAATGGCCTCAATTATCTCAGCTGCTTCACCTTTCAAACAACCTTTTGAATAAAACAGCTTACGAACAGGTGGGATATTTAAATCCTTATGAACAAGAGAATTAAACAAATCATGGAAACCCAACCAAGTGTCATAAGTCCTCTTGAAAGTTGGCAACGAAATAGTCGGCAATCCGGATGCAGTATTAGCATAAGGATCATACGAGAAGCTTTGCGCAGCTTGAGGCATTAACTGCGGTTGATTGCGAGGACTCAAATCATGAGAAACTCCAATTTGCTGACCAGGGTCGGGTTGCCTAGGAAAAACTTGCTCCTGGCTTGTTGAGATCGCTGCAGGCGGGTCGAGCACCTCATTATTAATTGGAAGCGTTAAGTTACTGGTATTGCTTCCGTATCGTGAGCATTGAGATTTTCTTGCTGTGGCGCGATATTTTGAGACGAATCTTGTGAAGGAGCTGCAGGCGTGGCGAAATTTTTTGAATACTGCACCAAAAGTTTAGTAGCGATACCATATTCATTAAAATACATTTCATCAAATTCAATACGATGTGCAAAAAACTCATCAGATTCATCCTGCAAGCCTTCAAGATCTTCTTGAAACCCGAGGAATTTATTGCACACTTCCTCTATTTCGCGAAACCTTTTTTCGAGAACCGAGACATCACTTTCTGGTCCAAATTTAGCCAAAAAATTAGAATAAGCAGTTAAAGATCTCTTGGCATCAGTCCGTTTGTTGGCCAATGATTTAATAAGAGCTTCCGTCATAGTGAGATAGTGAATTTAATATAATAATGATAATAAAACGCGGAAAAATCAAAATAAAGGCAATAACCAAAAATATTCAAGGAATGGAATAATATAATTAAGAAGTGTAAGGAAATAGGAAGTCAATTAACTTACTTTATCAACTGGATGATGATTACAAAACTTGATGAAAAAGCACTGCAGACTCTAAATACTAGAAGTTGAACAGGAACAGCCGACGTCGTTTCCACTGGATAACAGTTGTTGAACAGGAACAGACGATGGAGATAGGTTCACCGGTCGATGCTTGATACTGTAAACTCTGATTGCACTTAAATCTTCTTGAACACGCACTGACTCGATATTAATAAAGTTGCGCAATTGCAACGTAATTATAACACAAAAAATAGAAGATGCCACTGGAAAGTTAATCAATTTTAACTAATCCAGCTCGAAGGACCTTTAAGGTTTAGCCCCGTAACTATTTTGTTACGAGAGATATTGAAAAAAAATTATATATTATTTATAACTATAATAATATATAACGTATAGTGTTCATGCACTAAGTAATTGTAGCAAGACGCTGTATTGAATGCTAAGACAAGTATTTATTTAAAGAGATGAACAAGAGACTGAAGCGTGGTTGCTTCAACATTATTGTACTTAACACTAACTTATGAGATAGACTGCAAAAAATTACTTAGTTGGACAAACAAGCCGGGAGGGGATGGAAATTTTAGTAGTAGACTAAATTGAAGGAAATGGAGGAAAGTAATTGGAGAAAAATTAGGGAAGTAGGGACTAGTGACCTCCCAAGAAGGGCAGGACTCAGTTAGACGTGACGTAGGAGTGAGATTTTGGGACCGGGAGATAGAGGTACCTGAGAAAAGTCGCAAAGTCATAAACATGAAGGATTACAATTTTTACTTTTAAAAGATTAAAACTAGGCAAAAAATATTTAACTTAATGGACAATGGCATGTTTGACAAATATATAAAAATATTTCTATGAAAGCAGTAAAGAAATGTTTGAAAATAAATTTTAGGTGTACATGGTAGCTTACTTTGAAAAGATTGGGAAAACCAAGTTATTGTTCCAGGGGTCATCTTAAAAACATTTATAAAATAAAGTATTGGGAAAACATTATAAGACTACGAGCTTAAAAAAAATGAATAAGAAAAAATGTGCAGCTACCAGGCTTATTTCATAAAAATATAGAATAGGCAAACAATAGAATTAAGTATTTTTACAAGACATGATTCATACTAAAATTACAATTATTTTGTATAGAACTATTTGATAATTAAATATTAAAAATTTTATTATTTAAATTTTGATTTAAAAAATGCAGACAACTAAACATGCCACCGCCCTTGAACGATCCTAGTTCAATAAGATAGGGTGGACATTTTACTCCAGAGGCAAAGGGCATAGTTTTTTAGTACAACGCTTGTACTCGCCATTCTTAGTCTTCAGAGTTACCACGCGTACTATGCCATCTTCTCCTGGATAAACAGCAGTGATTCTGCCTATGGACCAGGCCAGGGGTGGTAGGTTGTCCTCGAGGATCATCACCAACATTCCCACCTGCAGTCGAATGTTGTTCCCAGATCGGTGATGTAAACTGATTACGTTGTTCAGATACTCTTTATGCCAACGTTCCCAAAAATGCTGCTTCAACTTTTGTGCTTGCTGCCAGGCAGACAGGCGATTGGATGGAGTACTGGAGAAGTCGATCCCGGATAGCTAGTCAATGGACCACCAGTTAGGAAGTGACCAGCGGTCAGGGGTCAACGGTCATTAGGATCAGAGGACATAGTTACAAAGGACGAGTGTTTAATATCGCTTCTATTTCGATTATATATGGGGCATTCCATGCCAAATCACCGAGGTTTCGGCCCGACCCCCTTCGATTTCGCTGAAAATTTTTTATCATTTTCTACCCTACCAAAGACATTTTTCTGAATTTTTTCAGATCTTTTTACCCGAACCCAATAAAACCGTAATTTTTTCGAAGTCGGAAACCATCGATTGTCAATTTTTTTGCCTCAAAAAAAACTTCAACCAAGACAGTATTCAACCCCGCCATTCCCATTTTGTGCCGACTTTCTTTTATATTTTTTTATTTTTGATTGAAATTAAAAAATTTCTAAATTTAGCTTATTTTTTATGACTTTGCGCTGAAGTTTCTTTGGATTGTTTTTAAAAGCTCAGAAGTTGAATAAAATTGGACCAAAACAACTGTAAAGTGTATCAGAGGCAAGGATTGATTTTTTCGGAAGAAAATTCCCAATTTTTAAATACAGTGAAACCTAAACCTACAATTAACCTTCTCAATAAGACAATTTATAGATAAACTGAGAAAAATATCGATAGCCTTATAGACAATTTTAGATCAAATTGAACGGAATATAGTATAGTACCGGATATCTCAACTGGTAGAGCACTCGGCGCGATACCGACATGGTCTAGGTTCGATTCTCAGTTCGGGCTATCGATATTTTTCTGAATTTATCTATGAATTGTCTTAGTGAGAAGGTTAATTGTAGGTTTAGGTTTCACTGTATTTAAAAATTGGGAACTTTTTTCCGAAAAAATCAATTCTTGCCCCTAATACACTTTACGGCTGTTATTGTCCAATTTTATTCAACTTCTGAGCTTTTAAAAACAATCCAAAGAAACTTCAGCGCAAAGTCATAAAAAATAAGCTAAATTTAGAAATTTTTTAATTTCAATCAAAAAGAAAAAATATAAAAGAAAGTCGGCACAAAATGGGAATGGCGGGGTTGAATACTGTCTTGGTTGAAGTTTTTTTTGAGGCAAAAAAATTGACAATCGATGGTTTCCGACTTCGAAAAAATTACGGTTTTATTGAAAAAACTGAAATATTTTATATATCGTGACTTCCGAAAAATTTTTTGTATTTTTTTCTGAAAACTACAATTAAAAAGAAAATTTTACAAAAAAAAAATTGCCAAAAGGTCAATTTGTGTCAAAGTTACAGCAATTTGAAGAAAAAAGAGCGTTTTTTTTTTCAAAAATTCGTAACTTTTTTTTGGTTTGGGTAAAAAAATCTGAAAAAATTCAGGAAAATGTCTTTGGTAGGGTAAAAAATGATAAAAAATTTTCAGCGAAATCGAAGGGGGTCGGGCCGAAACCTCGGTGATTTGGCATGAAATGTCCTATATGGTTCTAACTGCTCGTTTGTCAATAAAAGGTCTCCAACAGTTCTAATTAAATGTCTTTTAAAGGATTTGACCGCGGCTTCCCAGAGCCCTCCAAAATGAGGAGATCTGGGAGGGATAAAATGCCAAGCAATCCCTTCAGTACCAAGATATTGCTTAAGGAGAGTTTGGTGCTCAGCTGACTCGAATAATGATTGTAATTCTCTGTCAGCACCTACAAAATTCGTTGCGTTATCAGAAAAAATTTCAAGAGACTTTCCCCTTCGAGAAAACAGGCGCTTGAGACTGGCGCTGCGAGAAAGGCTTCCGTGGTTAGATCGGAAACCAGTTTCAGGTGTACAGCCTGGGTTGACATGCATATATAGATGGCCACATAGACCTTGAGTTTTCTGCGGTTACGAAGTCGTCTTTCTTTTATATTTAACGGACCGCAATAATCTACTCCGGCTTTAAGGAAAGGCCGCGCAGCTATGACGCGATATTCAGGCAAGAGACCGGGATCGTGATCAGCTAAACGAGGTTTTGCACGAAAACAGGGCAAGCACTTATGAATAATTTTTCTTATAGCGTTTCGTGCGTCTAACGGCCAATAAGTTTGGCGAATGGAATATCAAGTCGCTTGGGCACCAGCGTGCATGAGGCGTGTATGCTCATCGCGTATAATAAGATGAGTTATGTGATGGTGTGCAGGTAAAAGGATGGGATGACACTGATTTAAGGGCAAAGAAGATCGCTAAAGTCGACCACCAACCCTTAATATTCCTGTATCATCCAAGTATGGAGTTAAAGGAATTAACTTGCTGGATTGCATTAACAATTGATTTCTCGAGAGAAGGATGAGGATTGGGTAAGCATTATGATGAGGTTTTTGTCACATAAAGGCTATCTTAATATTCTAACTAGACAATATACTATTTTAAAACGTTCGTCAGCTATGTCAGCAATAACGTTACGCATTAAATATTGAGTGGGATATATGAGTACCTAATAACTGAAACCTCTGTAATCTAACGGTTCAGTATTAAGGTAGCATTGAAGAGTATAAAAGATTTAAGGAAAAAATTTATTTAGTGATCAACCTCTAGCTGGATCGACGAAATACGTAATTAGTACTTAACACTTTTTGAACAAAATAGTGCGGAACATTGTAGTCAGCAACACTTGGTGACTATAATAAAATTGAAAAGCATATTAAATACATGAGAATATAATTCAACGAAAACTTTTCGGCTGTATCGACAGCACGTAATGAGCACTTAACTCCCCTTCCAGCGACAAATTGCGCAGCGACTCAAATCCCTCGAATCTAGTTGCTTTGTGCTTGGTAGTCCTCCAGTTAGCATTGTAAGGTATAATAAGTCTTTAAAACCTTATTTAATGTACACTCTTCAACTGTATCGACAGCACTAAATGAGAACTTAATCCTATTTTTGACCAAAACGTAGGCAGTGAATCAAATCCCTCGATTCCAACTGTTTTCTGCTTAGTAATCGTCAAGCAAGCATTGTAAGATATAGTAAATCTATAAAATTTTTTTCTCTAATTAAGACTATTCAGCTGTACCGACCAGCAGCGATTCAAAACTTTCGATACTGACCACTCTATGCCATGTCGTCGAGCTAGCATTGTTAGGTATGTCAAATATGATTGACAATTTTTGTAATGCATACTCTTGAGCTGAATCGACAGCACTTGATTCTGTTGCGACAAAAATGTGCGCAGCGATTTAAATCTCTTGATTCCGGCCACTCCATGCTCGGTGGTCGTCGAGCTAGCATTGTATCTACATTTAAAACGTTTAAAAATTTTTTTACTGCATACTCTCGAGCTGGATAGACAGCACTTAATGATCACTTAATCCTCTTTAAGATAACAATGTGCACAGCGATTTAAATCTCTTGATTCCGCCCGCTCCATGCTCGGTGATCGTCAATCTAGCATTGGAAGCACATTAAAAACGTTTAAAAATTTTTGTAATGCATGCTCGTGAGCTGGATTGACAGCACTTAATGAGCACTTAATTTTCTCTGCGACAAAAATGTGCGCAGCGATTCAAATCTTTTGATTCTGACCAGTCTATGCTTGGTGATCGTCGAGCTGGCATTGTTAGGTATGTTAAATATGTATAAAAATTTGTTTAATGTCTTATGTCCGGATTTAATTATTTAATAATAAGTAATTATTGGACATGGTCGCGTGGACCTCAAGTGAGAGGCACCGGGCAAACAGGGTGATTTTCCTAGAGGATTAGCTCTAGGTTTCATTTTTATTGTGAGAACTCGAACGATAAACCCCGTGGGGGCCTCTCTGTGTATTCGATGCAGAATTTGGTTGCAATGTATTAAAGAATTTGGTAACTTCACCTACCTTTCGTTGTTTCTGCTTACTTGTAAGTTGGTCTTTGTAGCCTTTGAACTGCAAACTCCTGGGTACGGCTTCTGTTGGTCCCTGGTCGAAAGATGCATTGGTTTAAGAAGAAGGGATGCGGTTCTTAATATTAGAAATAATCTAATATGCAGGTTTTTCCCAATGATGAATGTTTATGCAATATTTCCCTATGGGCTCGCCGTACTCAGTTCACCAGATGTTAAATTGTTCTTAACACTAAGGTTCTTTTCTTTCACTTAAATCTCTAAAGATTGCACTTAACTATTAGAACTTAAACTTACAGGTTTTACACTTTGAATTTGTTGAGTCTTTAGCTCATATGAGTTCGGTATGAATCCCCGACTCCAGCAATTCACTCGGACGAGAATCGCTGTTGATCACTTAACAATTATTATAAAAATCACCCACGGTGCGTGTGGTGATTTTTGGAAAAGAAATTTTAATTTTGGAAAGACAATTTTGAATTGAAATTTTCGGTAACAAACAACTTGCCCCGCCTCCTCGAGTGCAATATCGAGACGATCTTCCCGTGGGATTTTGTAGTAACTTGACTGTTTATATTTATTTAACGAATATGAACTAATCGGTTTAAAAGAAATAGAAAATAGAAAAGAGGGTTGCCTAAACGTAACACGGTTTAGAACTCACGCGGGCCAGCAAGGAAGATACATTAACTTCTCAAGCGTCATAGGCTGCCACACCTTGGTGTTCGTTGTTTTTATCACCTCGGTTCGCGGTTCTGTAGGGAATAATTTAGAATATATAATTGGATGAATTTAGAATACAGTCAAGTGTAATTCCCTGATTGGAGGAATCGTTGACAACGTGCAACAAAGTGTTGGCCGAAGTTGCTATCCCTAAAATTGTAAACGCTGCACTTTGCAGCGAGCGCGGCAAAGAGGCCCCTTTAAACATACGGCAAACCGGATATAACAAATGCATACTCTCGAGCTGGATAGACAGCACCTTACGAGCACTTAATTCTCTTTACGACAAAAATGTGCGCAGCGATTTATATCTCTTGATTCCGCCCGCTCCATGCTCGGTGATCGTCAATCTAACGTCGTATGCACTTTAAAAACGTTTAAAAATTTTTTTAATGCATACTCTTGAGCTGGATCGACAGCACTTAATGAGCACTTAATTCTCTTTGTGACAAAAATGTGCGCAGCGATTCAAAACTTTCGATACTGACCACTCTATGCTTGGTTATCGTCGAGCTAGCATTGTTAGGTATGTTAAGTATGTTTAAAAAATTTTTTTAAGCATTATCTTAAGCTGGATCGACAGCACTTAATGAGCACTAATTACGCAGCTATGAGCCAATTTTCTATGCAGCGTTAATTTGTACTTTTCCATGGTACAATGCTAGCTTGCAGAGAAGCTAGAATTGTACTAATTTTCTCAGATCCAAATATAGCACTAAATTCCGTACACCGGCATTAAATTGGCACTAAATTAGCACTAAATTAATAAATAAGAATTGTGCGATTCTGCTCAAATGACAATGCTGGCTTAACAGACATTGCCGCATCGCAATTTTCTATTTCCCGTTTAAATAACATGGGAGAATTTATTTTTTAAGGTTTGGAATTTTGTAGCTCACGGTGGGACCTATACTTTTGAATGTTCAAGACATGTTCTTATGGAAAATTTGACGCACTACAAAAAAGGTCTCTTATAATTTTTCGATATTTTTATTTCTTCAAAAGTAATTCGAAGTTAAAGTTAGATTGACGATAAATTTTTTGACGCAACCATCAACTTTATCCGAAAATTTTATAGGGCATTTTTTGTAGAGCATTTTATTTCCTACAACTTATCTCAGAGACAATTTTCGATATTTCTCATAAGTCGTATGTTATTTGCAATTATCTGAAAATTTTCTTACATAATCTAAATTTTGTTGATCAAAATTAATTATATTAAATTTTCAGTTAATTGCGCATTACTTACGACCTATGAGAAATATCGAAAATTTTCTCTAAGATGTTGTAGGAAATAGAATTCTTTACAAAAAATGTCCTCTAAAATTGTCGGATAAAGTTGATGGTTGCGTGAAAAAATTTAAAAAATGTAAAAATTTATCGTCAATCTAATTTTAACTTCGAATTGCTTTGGAAGAAATAAAAATATCAAAAAATTATAAAAGACCTTTCTTGTAGAGCGTCAAATTTTCCATAAGAATATGTCTCGAACCTTCAAAAGCATCGGTCCCACCATGAGCTACAAAATTCCAAACCTTAAAAAATAAATTTTCCCATGTTATTTAAACGGGAAATAGAAAATCGCGATGCGGCAGTTGTTTATATTAATATTAAGAGCTCAAACTTTCACCGTATATTTTTTTCGTCATTTCCAACAATATTTTCGATATAATGAAGAAAAAAAAATTAGTCGATTTTTTTGATCAGTCTAATATATATATATATATATATGGGGCATTCCATGCCAAATCACCGAGGTTTCGGCCCGACCCCCTTCGATTCCGCTGAAAATTTTTTATCATTTTCTACCCTACCAAAGACATTTTCCTGAATTTTTTCAGATTTTTTTACCCAACCCAAAAAAAGTTACGAATTTAAAAAAAAAAAACGCTCTTTTTTTTTTTCAAATTGCTGTAACTTTGACACAAATTGACCTTTTGGCACTTGTTTTTTTTAGAAACTTTGTTTTTAATTGTAGTTTTCAGAAAAATATACAAAAAATTTTTCGGAAGTCACGATATATAAAATATTTCAGTTTTTTCAATAAAACCGTAATTTTTTCGAAGTCGGAAACCTTTGATTCTCAATTTTTTTGTCGCAAAAAAAACTTCAACCAAGACAGTATTTAACCCCGCTATTCCCATTTTGTGCCGACTTTTCTTTATATTTTTTTTTTTTGATTGAAATTAAAAAAAAATTTCTAAATTTGGCTTATTTTTATGACTTTGCGCTGAAGTTTCTTTTGATTGTTTTTAAAAGCTCAGAAGTTGAATAAAATTGCACACGAAAAAAAAAATTCTCGACTGAAGGTAAATATTCTTGATTCGAGAAAATTTTTTTGGAGACCTAAATTTTCTCAGATAAAGTAGAAATCTTCTCTAACCAAGACGAATTCTCTTGGCTCAAGAAAATATTGACTTGGTTCCCGAATACGTTTGTCTTCAAAAATATTTTCGTGACTCAAGATATCTGTTTTTTCTGTGTGGACCAAAACAACCGTAAAGTGTATTAGGGGCAAGGATTGATTTTTTCGGAAGAAAATTCCCAATTTTTAAATACAGTGAAAACTAAACCTACAATTAACCTTCTCAATAAGACAATTTATAGATAAACTGAGAACAATATCGATAGCCGTATAGACAATTTTAGATCAAATTGAACGGAATATAGTATAGTACCGGATATCTCAACTGGTAGAGCACTCGGCGCGATACCGACATGATCTAGGTTCGATTCTCAGTTCGGGCTATCGATATTTATCTGAGTTTATCTATAAATTGTCTTAGTGAGAAGGTTAATTGTAAGTTTAGGTTTCACTGTATTTAAAAATTGGGAATATTCTTCCGAAAAAATCAATTCTTGCCCCCAATACACTTTATGGTTGTTGTTGTCCAATTTCAATCAACTTCTGAGCTTTTAAAAACAATACAAAGAAACTTCAGCGCAAAGTCATAAAAATAAGCCAAATTTAAAAATTTTTTAAATTTCAATCGAAAAAAAAAAATATAAAGGAAAGTCGGCACAAAATGGGAATAGCGGGGTAAAATACTGTCTTGGTTGAAGTTTTTTTTTGAGACAAAAAAATTGATAATCGAAGGTTTCCGACTTCGAAAAAATTACGGTTTTATTGAAAAAACTGAAATATTTTATATATTGTGACTTCCGAAAAATTTTTTGTATTTTTTTCTGAAAAGTACAATTAAAAACAAAATTTCTAGAAAAAAAAAGTGCCAAAAGGTCAATTTGTGTCAAAGTTACAGCAATTTGAAAAAAAAGAGCGTTTTTTTTTCAAAAATTTGTAACTTTTTTTGGGTTGGGTGAAAAAATCTGAAAAAAGTTAGGAAAATGTCTTTAGTAGGGTAGAAAATGATAAAAATTTTCAGCAAAATCGAAGGGGGTCGGGCCGAAACCTCGGTGATTTGGCATGGAATGCCCCATATGTATATAGATATTGATATATATTGTGACGTTACCGAGGAGATGGAGTTTGAGGTTGAGTAAGTGTGAGTCTGTGTGATAGAGAGAAAAAAAAGCGAGTATGTGTGTCGAGTTGAGTGTAGTAGATGGTGAGCTGAGCATATGGAGTATAAGTGTGTTTGGTAAGTTAAGTATGCGGTAGAGTACGTGTTCGGTATATGGTATGTTTTGGAGTGTCTGTGTCGTAGAGCGTGGATTCAACAAGGAAGGTCTAGCTGTGTCGCGGATAGTGGCCAAGATAACGTACCTCCCGACCAGTGATGACGACTAAGCCTAGGCTTAGCCCTCGGGGTTGACGTGGTGATCACGGAAGTGCGACTGAGATGGAGGATCGCCAGAAACAGATGTCTTAGGTGTCAGAAAGCGTGAAGGTCTTAACCGAAACAAAGAGTTATCGGTAAGCCGCTTCAGCTTTTTCTCTAGTGACTTTTTAGCAGTCACCAGAGCCCGCAACCTGTTAAGGGAACCTTCTTTGATGTTAAGAAGATTCTCCTTATTCAGTGTGTGATGTTGATATCGTAGTCCCGCCGCAATACGGCGGACTTTAGGCGTAAACGCTTTACGAGCATTTACGTACTCAATCACACACTGAATGCGGGAGACATGTTTCCGGAGATCATCAATCTTCAGTGAAAGCTGCCCAATGCGACCTCTCATCTTAGCCTCAGGAGAAGAAGTATTATTTCTTGCCGGAGGTAAGAGTGAGGAAGCAGCATCATAGACAGCTTGATTGATGGTGAGTAAAGTAGAATCCTCCTGAATCCGAGTTGATAGCTCGTGGTTTTCCGTGTCAAGTAGATGTTTTGGGTAGTGTATCTTTTTAGAGATACATACTTGTCGTCTTTCAAAATCATTGTCGGCGTCTTCGGAAGAACGGCGTCTCTCCTGATGTAGCTGTGCTGGAAAAGACAGACGGTGAGATACTCGTCTGTTATTTAACAGTGATCGTCGTGTTCGCCGGAGATGAGAGGCATAATCACGCAGATGTTGTTGTGAAAAATGGCTATGGTTAGGGTGCATATCGCTCCAGAGAGCATGCATCCTAGCCATGTAACCTCTCCGCTCCGGTTTACTGTTATTATAGCACATCAGGAGATCGGCTCGTAATTCCTCCGTCCACTTAAATGCAGTCCGTTGTTCACCAAGGTCGTCATCATTCGGAATCTCAGTGCTCCGCCCAGCTAGTGGGTAGCCCTCATCCGAGAAGGGCCGGTTGTGGGGAGCACTTCTGTGTTCAGGATTATCTCGAACTCAGTTTACTTCACATTGGGGAGTTAACCCAATGCAAAGGTTGTTGTGCGCTTTGTAGGCCAGCAGATGGAAGGCTGGTCTACTTTGCCCACGATGCGCCACGGGGTAAATAGAACCCCCGCTGGCCGCACAACATGCACCATGGGCATTATTATTATTATTATTATTATTATTATTATTATTATTATTATTATTATTATTATTATTATTATTATTATTATTATTATTATTATTATTATTATTATTATTATTATTATTATTATTATTATTATTATTATTATTATTATTATTATTATTATTATTATTATTATTATTATTATTATTATTATTATTATTATTATTATTATTATTATTATTATTATTATTATTATTATTATTATTATTATTATTATTATTATTATTATTATTATTATTATTATTATTATTATTATCATTATTTAAATCAACTAGAGCGGTCTCAGCTCTCACCACTCTAGCTTCCACCGCCGCGCGATATCCCCCTCCACTTTGGAGTGGGGTCCGCTATAGTGGCAATACTACTACTCTCGTGAATTGTTGAGCTATCGAGCTCATGTGTTGTTGACCCGTCGAGCTCGTGTATTGTTGAGCCTTCGAGCTCTGATGGTTTGACCGGCCAATTAGAATTACTTGCCCTTACGGAGAAACCGAGTTTTCAGAGCTCGTCTTGTTCGCACTCAGATGAGGCATTAAGGGATTATTATGGGGCCCATAATCTCCATCATGGTAAGTCCATAAAATTTATTTCATTAAATAAAGGAAGGTCAACAGCTGACGCACCTGGGATCTATAGATACTCTCACGACGTCAACCTGGTCATTCTAAATTATTCTGTGTCATAAATGCAGAATTCAGAATGTAACACTAAGAATCCTTGGTATCAACTTTATTTGCTAAACTATAGACAAGATAGAAGCAGTCGAAAGTGGTATTGTTTTTGTTTCGTTAAAGATTGTATAGGTTACATTTTCGGTTTTTACTGTGTGTCAAAAAAATCATGGCTAACATATTACTTATCTGTAATAATATTTATTTTTATGCAAGGTTGCAACAATATAATTCGATTTTTTGCTTTCTAGTTAGTGCCGTGCCAGAACCGGAATTCATAGAAGAAATTGGAAACACTACAGTACCAGCTGGACGAAACGTAAAGTTAGCCTGCAGTGTTAAAGATCTTGGTACCTATAAGGTTAGTGCTTTTAATCTAACCGTACTTAACGATATAGCAAGTAAAGCAAACCTAATGGTAATAAAGAAATGTACAATATTTTACAAAATGTATATAAATTTTTCGATGTTATTTAAATGGGGAAATCAAATTTTTCAATGAGCTAGGTCTGTAATCGACATAGATTTTTTTTTCTTGCGCGAAAATTTTTTTTTTTGTGTTGAACTATGGTTTTTTCCACATGCACTTAAAACCGAAAAATCTGGCACCGGAATGAAGCACCCTAATATATATATATTAGACCAGTTCAAAAAAATGAACTATTTTATTGTTTCAAAACCCGCAGTGAAATATCTTCCTAGTCACGAAAAAAGAAGCCTGTGAAAACGGGAGCTCTTAATATCAATTTTGAAAGGTCGCTCATAGTAAATTTCTATTTTACGTTTAAATAATATGGAAAAAAACAATTTTTTAACTTTGGAATTTCACAACTCATTTTTGAATTAACATGTCGGGTAGGGTGGGCCGAAAATCCGCTTTTTTTGAATTTTCACTATTAATACCAAAAATATTTTTCTTTGTACAAAAAAAAAATTTTTCGGAAAACAAAAAAAATTTTAGGTCGATATCTTAGGCTTGCCAAATCCCGCTAAAGTTAGAAGTTGTTTAAAATTTTTTTTCCAACAGATTTTCATCGGAAATTTAATTCCCTACAAAAAAGGTCCTATGATGAAATTACGTAAAGTGGATAGTTACTGAGATAATTGCAATTTTGCTCTAAAAAATGGAATTTCTTAAGATATTATTACTTTTCCAAGGTGAAAAATAAATTTTATCATAAAAATTTCATAGGGAATTCAATTTTCAGCAAAACAGACCTAATAAAAATTTATTCAAAGTTGATAGTTACAAAGATAATAGCGATTCTTGGTGAAAGCCGCCAAATAACGAGAAATGTGACTATCTAAACATAAAACTGCCAGTTTCTGATTAACTATAAATTTCAAGTTTTCACCGAAAGGCCAATTTTGTAAGAAATTTGATTTTCCATGAAATTTTTATGATAAAATTCATATTTTACCCTGAAAAAGTGATAATATCTTGAAAAATTATATTTTTGAGAACAAAATTGCAATTATCTCAGTAACTATTAACTTTACGCAATTTAATTTTCGGACCTTTTCTGTAGAGAATTAAATTTGCGATCAAAATAAGTTGGGAAAACAATTTTAAATAACTTCGAACTTTAGCGGGACTTGGCGAGCCTATGATATCGACCTAAAATTTTGTTTGTTTTCCGAAGAATTTTTTTTTTGTACAAAGAAAAATATTTTTGGTATTAATAATGAAAATTCAAAAAAAGCGGATTTTCGGCCCACCCTAATGTCGGGGTGAGAGATACATATGTTTGAAGGAAATTGAACGCTCTGAATAAATTTTCTCTTATGTTTTTCCCCAAGTTTACTCCTTTAAAAATTATTCGAGTTTAAAGTTCATCATGTAATTAATTTAACCTTTTTGTCTTAATTTTTCTTGAATATTTCATAATTATTATTGAAAAAAAAAATTTGTCTTAAAATATTAAATTATCAAGTTTAACGTAGTTGACAAAGTAGATCTTTATTGTTTCACTGTGAGGAATAATTGACTTTTCAATTTGAAAAATCTGAAATTAATTCTCTCTTTGAAGTTTGAAAAAAATTTGAATTGTATGTACATAATTTTTCGGATAAACGACCAACTGTGGCTTGTAGGAAATGTAGTGCACTTTTTTGTGCACTCAGCGCGATACCGAATTGGTCTGGGTTCGATTCCCAGTTCGGGCTATCGATATTTTTCTCAATTTATCTATAAATTGTCTTATTGAGAAGATTTGCATGTTTAGGTTCCGACTATATTGAAATGGTTTTTTTGTGCAAAAATTTGATATTATTATTTCAATAAATAAAAAAAGATTGTTCCTGAATAAGTGTCGTCTTTTCATCAAAATGTCATTGTTGGGTTATTGATATTTAATTGTTGTTAGTAGCATTCGATTGTTCATAGTTTTGATAGCTGAAGTGAAAATCGTAAATTTTATGAACTAAAAATAATCGTGTTAACCTTAAAGCTATTATCTTTACCATTTAAAAATTTTAAAATATTTTTTTTCGAAGATGAGTTTTATTACTATACGAAATTTAAGAAAAAAAGATTAAATAGATTACATGTTGAACTTTAAACTCGAATAACTTTTCAAAGGGTAGACTTAGAGAAAAAACATAAGAGAAAATTTATTTAGAGCGTTCAATTTCGTTTAAAAATATGTATCTCTCACCCTGACATGTTAATTCCAAAATGAGTTGTAAAATTCCAAAGTTAAAAAAATTTTTTTCCATGTTATTTAAGCGTAAAATAGAAATTTACGATGAGCGACCTTTCAAAATTGATATTAAGAGCTCGCGTTTTCACCGTCTTCTTTTTTCATGACAAGGATGATATTTCACTGCGGGTTTTGAAAAAAAAAAAATAGTCGATTTTTTTGAACCGGTCTAATACATATCTATATACACTTATCCAAAAAATTAAAGGAACAAGAAAATTTTATAAATTTTTTAGTGATTTTTGGAAGGCTGTATTTTCGTGAAAAATGATCGTATCGAAAAAACAAAAAAAGCACATTGAAGCTTGAAATCTCTAGTTTAAAGATCTTCCAGCAAAATATTTTTTTGAGCCACGGTTTTTGCGGAATCATAAAAAAGGTCGAGACAAAATTTTTCTAAATTTTTTGGTTTCGTTTTTTAGGTCTACGGGGCCGGGAAAAATTTTTTCAAAAAAACGAATTCATGGCTCGTTTAGGAAATTTATTCAGCTACAATTTGTTTTTTTTTTCTTTGTACGACAATTTGCTGCTGAGATATCAGCCGTCAAATAAAAAAGGATCCTTTTGTCTTTGATTATTGATATCTCAGCAAGTAATGGTCACACAGTAATTTGAAGGGCAGTTTAATAAACTTAAAAAATAAATTCCCTACAAGCTCCATTTTTGATTTTTTCAAAAAAAAATTTTTTTTCATCCTTGATATCCATTTTAAAAACCCACAAAAAAGGCCATTTTCTGGTTTTTTAGTCAACTCACCGCTACTCTGCAAATATTGATAAAAAAAATAATGTTGCCAAGTGATTTCACAGCTTAATGTACCCCAAAAAACCCTGGAAATTTTCAGATTGATCCATTGAACCGTTTGTCCGGTCCGATTGCTCAAAGTGTTACAAAACAATTAAAGGAACAAGTTTTGTTCCTTAATTTAAGTAATTGTTACCAAAATGAAAAAATCAATTTTTTTTGGATTTTCTTTCATTTTTGCGTTAGTTATTTAGTAAATGTAAGGTAATGAGGAAAAAAAAATTTTTTCCAAAAAACTATACCAAACAAAAATTTCAATGGATCAAACTGAAAATTTCCAGGGTTTTTTGGGGTACATTAAGCTGTAAAATCACCTGGCAACATTATTTTTTTTTATCAATATTTGCAGAGTAGCGATAAGTTGACTAAAAAACTAGAAAATGGCCTTTTTTTGTGGGTTTTTCAAATGGATATTAAGGATGAAAAAAAATTTTCTTTCGAAAAAATCAAAAATGGAGCTCGTAGGGAATTTATTCAAGTTTATCAAACTGCCCTTCAAATTACTGTGTGATCATTACTTGCTGAGATATCAATAATCAAAGGCAAAAGGATCCTTTTTCATTTGACGGCTGATATCTCAGCAGCAAATTGTCGTACAGAAAAACAAAAAAAAGCAAATTATAACTGAATAAATTTCCTAAACGAGCCATGAATTCGTTTTTTCGAAAAATTTTTTCCCGGCCCCGTAGACCTAAAAAACAAAACCAAAAAATTTAGAAAAATTTTGTCTCGACCTATTTCTTATGATTCCGCATAAACCGTGTCTCAAAAAAATATATTTCGCTGGAAGATCTTTGAACTAGAGATTTCAAGCTTTACTTTGCTTTTTTAATTTTTTCGATACGATCATTTTTCACGAAAATACAGCCTTTCAAAAATCACTAAAAAATTTATAAAATTTTCTTGTTCCTTTAATTTTTTGAATATATATATATATATATATATATATATATATATATATATATATATATATATATATATATATATATATATATATATATATATATATATATATATATATATATATATATATATATATATATATATATATATATATTGGGGTGATTCATTTTTGACCAACATTTTTTTTTTCAAGTCCCACTCAAAAATCTTGTAGCATTATGAAAAATAAAAAATTCTCACCAAATTTGAGCTCTTAATTTCAATTTTCAGAGGTCTCTCAACGAACGTTTAGTTTTTCCATTTAAATAACATGAGAGAACTATTTTTTTCATTTTTTGTGTCCGCATCTTATCAAGAGATTTTTTTTTTCGAAATATCGTGCTGACGTTCTTATAGTAGACTAAATGCTCAACAAAAAAGTTCATTGAGTCGAGTTTGTAAGTTCAATATCTTCATCATAATTCACGTTAAAAATTGTAATTTTTGTGGAAATTCGATTTTAATGCACTTAGAAACGAAACTATTAGTGATAGACAAAAACTTTAAACGGCAATTGTGTAGGTCATTTAATGCTCTAAAATAATGCCTCGATGACTGTCTCTGCACCATAAATAGTTTAGCCCCCAGACGTTCTTAGTTCAATTTTTTCAAAAATATGTATGTAATGAATGTCTAAACGAAACTATTGATGATAAACAAACAACTCACATGGCAATTTTGTAGATCATTTAATGCTCTGAAATAATGCCCTCGTGAATATCTTCATACCACCAATAGTTTAACAACTTAACACTGTTTAATTAAAATTTGTTTTTTAAAACAAAAAGTGTTCTGATCGATTTCAAGAGCTTGATATTAAAATGAAAATAACCAGAAAATTATGCGGAAATAGAAAAAACTTTAATCGAAATAATCTATGAGAAATAAAATTGTCTACAATAAAGATCCTATGATGTTTTATGATGTCTGATAGTTTCGCTGGAAAAGTAAAAAGATCTTGAAATTTACTATAAATTTAATTTCAAGCTCCAATAACTTTTGAAGAGATGGATTTATCGAAAAATGATAAGGTACTTCTTTTGGAGAGCGTTCAATTCCCTACAAAAATGTATTCTGGGCTTATTTGTACAGTACGCCATTACCGAGATATAAAACTCTAAAATTAAAATTTTCTTTTTCCCATTAAAAGTGTTTAGCTCTCAAACTATTGGTGGTATAAAGATATTCACGAAGGCATTATTTCAGAGCATTAAATGATCTACAAAATTGCCATGTGAGTTTTTTGTTTATCATTAATAGTTTCGTTTAGACATTCATTAAAAGCATATTTTTGAAAAAATTGAATTTTGAGAGCGTCTGGAGGCTAAACTATTGGTGGTGCAGAGATAGTCACAAAGTCATTATTTTAGAGCATTGAATGACCTACACAATTGCCGTTTAAAGTATTTGTCTATCACTAATAGTTTCGTTTCTAAGTGCATTAAAATCGAATTTCCACGAAAATTACAATTCGCAACGTGAATTATGATGGCGATATTGAACTTACAAACTCGACTCAACGAACTTTTTTGTAGAGCATTTAGTGTACTATAAGAACGTCAGCACGATATTTCGAAAAAAAATCTCTTAATAAGATGCGGACACAAAAAATGAAAAAAATAGTTTTCCCATGTTATTCAAATGGAAAAACTAAAAGTTCGTTGAGGGACCTCTAAAAATTGAAATTGAGAGCTCAAATTTGGTGAGAATTTTTTATTTTTTATATGCTACAAGATTTTTGAGTGGGACTTGAAAAAAAAAAATGTAGGTCAAAAATGAATCACCCTCATATATACGTTATGTCCAATATATTTTTTTTATTTAATTTATTTTATTTCATAAATAAATTTACGAAACTCCTCTTTACAAAAGCACGCGAAAACGCAGCGTCAGTATTACCATCAGTTATGCGTATAAAAGTAGCGCGATGATTCTTGCAAGAACGATTGACGAATAAATAAAAATTTGTCGTCATATTCCACTAATGATAACAACTTAATTACTCCCATCAAACATCAATCAAAAGTTTTTAAATACACTGAGCACCATGGCTCAGGGCCTTAGTTGATCAAATTTTCAGATCTCGATTCCTACGGTATCGTGTAAACGGTGTCGTGGTTGTTGATCAGATCTTTAAATTTTGAGTCCCACGGTCCGCATTAACGGCGTCGATAGCCCGTAATCTAATTGCGAAAATCTGCCCTAGACAAGGCAATAAGTAACTGTCCTTAGTAAAAGGTACTTGGCCGATAGTTCCTATCGTGTAGCGGTATTATTTTATTAACAGCGGTTCATCTTATATTTAGATTCAGTTAAATTGTAACTTGATTAAGTTACTTGGCCGATATTTTCATATCGTGTAGCGGTATTATTTTGTTATTTACAATTATTATAAAAATCACTCCGACTCGATCGAATAGTGACACAAAAATCAAGTGTAATTGTAGTTTGATCTCGGGTCGAGATAATCTGCGCATAAAAAGGCATAAGGCTACAAAAGGACGCATTTAAAAATAAGTAAAAATAATTAAAATTAATAACAACCAAATTAAATGGATTTATATTTCTTATAAGTGCAAACCATTGTAACAGTTATAGTGTATAAGTGCTGTAATTGAAAAAGTAAATAAAATGACAAAAGATCATAATCTTGTGAGTTCATTCGAAAATAGCACATAAGATTCTATTCTACTACCTCAGCCGCGCCCATTCAACCGACTCCTTCAGGAAGAGACTGAGTGAGCTGCAAAGTCCTGGAGGAATACAACCTGCCGTACTAGAAGAAAGACTCATCTAAAGGTAAGTGAGAGACATTTAAAATATTTTCTCTCTGTTGATCGATTTATAAATGCAACGTGATCCAGCTCGAAGGCGTTTGGGTTCGTACTCTTTGAAAAACCCACATTAAATATTAAATATAGGAAGTGAAAACCTTTCTTGTATTCTTTACTGTTGTCCGCATCCTCCGAATCGCTCGTTAAATTTTTCTATCGCTACCAAAGGGAGAAAGCCCAGATAATTGATTCAAATCTAAGCGGCGGACATAACATATATATATATATACATATACATACATATATATATATATATATATATATATATATATATATATATATATATATATATATATATATATATATATATATATATATGTATATATATATATACATATACATATATATATATATATATATTTATATATATATATATATATATATATATATATATATATATATATATATATATATATATATATATATATATATATGGGGTGGTTCGGCTTCACTCCGCGAGATAGCATTAACAACTCGCGCCTCTCCCAGTATCTCGTCCCTATGCTTGTTTCAGTATATAACATTTCCAGCATGTAACTTTCAACACGGCGTATTAGATGGGGAATACGATAGACACACCTAACTGACGAGTCTCAGCTATCGTATACTTAGACGAAACGCCTCTCTCCCCGCAAATACCTTTCGCATGCCTTGAGCGCGAGCGTAGGTATGCTCTACTCTCGCCTAAACATAAAAAAACTGGGTTCCGTCAGAGTTTTATTTAAATAAATAATAATATAGTGGTTAGAGTAGGTCAGTCTTCATACCACAATAAAAAAAAAAACATCAGTGGTCATTTTCCTAAACAATAAACAACTGGTCCAACCCACAATTCAGATAAAAAATGAATTTTTCAGAAAAAAATCCTGTAAAATACATGTGACACTCTTCTTGTAATCTTCACAACTTTCGAAAAACAAAACTAATTCTTTTAAATTTTATTTCAATATATACGTAAATTCATTGTGACAAACTGATTAAAAATCCACAACTCTATTATTATTCGATTGATTATAAAATAATAAAATGTGTACTGTCAAAGCTAAAAAATTTACATCTCAGGCTGTCATATATAAAGAAAATATCTAAACAGAGTTAGTGAAGACCTGCTTCTTCTATCGGAGCGTGCTATATGGCGTTAGCAAAGATTTCCATTCTTTTCGCGGGAATTTTTTAATATTTTTTACAGTAATTTTCTATTATAATAAATTAGTTTAATAGTTCCTTAAATGTAAGCAAAAAAAAAAATAAATAAATGAATAGTTGAGTAATTAATTATAAAAAGTAACCCTGATAGCCAGAGTTTCTGATCAGAAAGTTGTTGTACCTGAGTTGCGACCAACTTGACGACAACTTTTAGCTTGTGTAACTGTTGACTACAAGTTGGTTACAAGTTGCTGAGAAACTTGGCGACAATCTACTGCCGCAACCTGGCACCAAGTTTTGAGCAACTTGTAGACAAGTTTTCGGCAACAGTTACACAAGCTAAAAGTTGTCGACAAGTTTCTTGGAAAGTTGCCGTCAACTTATGGAAATACCAACTTTTGCGGTTAACTTGGCGATAGGTTGCGGCAGTAGATTGTCAATTCCCAACAAGTTGCGACCAACTTGGCTATCAGGGAAGCGGCCCTGATAGCCGCACCTGTGCTCAGCAAGTTCTGCAGTGAAACGTTCTCGGACTTTTTGAAATTAGTGATTCGGTTTGCACTTGGAATTAGTGAATATTCACTTATTTTCACTTATTCATGTTTAGAGAGTAGTTATAAATGAAATGAAACAAGATGTTATAAAAATTTGTCTCTATTACTTGAAAGTAAATAATTACAAAACAATTACTTAGTAATATCGTTATGTATGTAGTATAATTTTGCGTATGTGTATAATTCATTTTAGCAGAACGCGTTAATACAGTCTAAAGCAGAGTACGTCAAGAATAACGTGCTTAGGACGAAACTGTAGCATACTAAACCATGATTTTTTCCGAATACGTGGTTAATTAGTTTTTTTTTTTTTAATTAAATCTTTTTATATTTAAGAGCAGTCTGTTACTAATTACGTCAAAATGCTTTACTGATGAGCCCAATGACGTATTGACAAAAATATTACGAAATTCTTTAATGTTCTTTTTTGGAAATTTAAGCACTGTCTGCAATGAAATTGTGGACAAAGCTCCAAAAAAAATTTTTTTTTCATCTTGTTAAAGATCATAAGCTTTTTAGAGCAAAAAACGTGATCCGTTAATTTTTTCAAAAATTTGATCGAGTGAAACAAAAAAACCGCTAGTTGGATTGATCTGGCTCTTTGTAGGATTTTTTTGGACATATTAAACTGTAAAATGTACAGTTTACATTATCGATTTCCTCAATATTTTCGTTTCAGCGCTTAATTTTCCAAAAAACCACAAAAAGCCCTTTTTTTGTTGCATTTTTAAATTCATGTGACAATAGGGAAAATTTTTTTTTTCGAAAAAACAATGGCTAATTGTTGAAGGAAATTTATTCAAGTTTTTAAAACCCACCATTAATTTTCTGTGCGATCATTGGTTTCTGAGATATCGATAATCAAAGACAAAAGGATCCTTTTCCATTCGAACACCGATATCTCGGCGAGAAGTGGACGTATCAAGGATCATAAAAAAAGAAATTAAAGCTGAATGATGAAGGTATCCGATCCTCATAGTGGTTAAGCAAAAAAATTTTTTCTCAAAAAGAATCCCTTATTGTTTATAATCGTTTTTTTAATATTTTTATTATTTAAATAAATAATTGAGGAACCGTTTTTTTTTTTTTTCATCATAATTTGCATTTCTAAATCTAATGACACGAAAAAAAATTTTATTTGTCAACAATTTATTAATTTATTTATTTAACAGTTTGCTATAAAAATTTTTTTTCGCTCTATTTTAATTTTTTTTTTGTAGAATGTAATGAAACTACAAAACCAGCAACCAGCAACAAAATGGCAAAAAAAATTGTTTCAATTTTTTAAAAAACATTTTGATTTTGGAGCACAACAAAGTCCAAGAACTCATTGAATTCGTCAATAAACAAATTGCTGTAGCTTTGCAACTATTGCAGATACAGTTTTTGACCTTTCAGTCGTTTTTATACAGTATGACTGAAGCTTTCTTATAAATCTTTAACCTAACGTTTAGCTGTTATAGTTCTCTAACTTCACACATTTGTTTATAAAAATTAGCATTTTATATTTCTTACAATGCTTATATCTTATGAACAAATAATGTTATGACAAATATGCTTCAGGACTTTTTTGTGACCTGATTATCGACTTATTTAAATATATTTTTTTTTTACAGTTGCGACCTCCGATTTCTGGTTGGTGAAAATAAAAGCGCACGCGCAGCACATAGTTAAATTTCTAGTTTTTTAGAGGTTGGATACAGCTGTTAGAAAAAATTAAAAAAAAAAAAAGTATAGGAGTCTTTATGAAAAAATTAACAAATCGTCACGAAACAAATGAAGGTCAACAGCTGACGCACCTGGGGTCTATTGACACCTTAAAGACGTCAACCTGGTCAAATTGAGTATATTCTGTCTGATTAATAGATAAGTCAGAATGTAACAGTTATCAACATTTTTTTTTCTTTATTACAATTTTTTTCTAGAACATAAAAAAAACTACAAAAACGACAACCTTCAACAAAATAGCAAAAAAAAATTTTTCAATTCTTTCAAAAACATTGATTTTGGAGCACGACAAAGTCCACGCACTGACTCGATTTGTCAATAAACAAATTGCCGTCACTTTGCAACTATTGCAGATACAGTTTTCGACCTTCCAGTCGTTTTTATACAGTATGACTGATGCTTTCTTATAAATCTTGAACCTAACGTTTATCTGTTATAGTTTTTAACTACACACATTTGTTTATAAAAATTAGCAATTTCTATTTCTTACAATGCTTATATCTCATAAACAAATAATGTTATGACAAATATGCTTCAGGACTTTCTTGTGACCTGATCATTAACTTATTCAAATATATTTTTTTTATATTTTTAACCTTATTTGTTTTTGTGATTTTTGAATTTATTTAAATTATTTTCTATTTTTACTCTAATTTTTTTGGTAACAAATTAAAAGCGAGAAATTGGGGATAAATCGATAGAATGATAAGCAACATTTATAAGAAAAATAATGAGCATGAGACCAAGACTACCCCGGCAAACATCGAATAGTTAATAACTTCAAACCAACAATCATATTCTATGCTTCAATATGAATAGTAATAAATAGAATTATGAGGATGACTTTAACGATATAATAAACAGTAAAAATTTATAGTTTCAATCACTATGTACTTAAGACATCTTAAAAATGAGAGTAAATATAGAAAATATTAAAAAATTCAAAAATCACATTAACAAATAAGGTTAAAATTGTAAAAAAAAAATATATTTAAATAAGTCGATAATCAGGTCACAAAAAAGTCCTGAAGCATATTTGTCATAACATTATTTGTTCATAAGATATAAGCATTGTAAGAAATATAAAATGCTAATTTTTATAAACAAATGTGTGAAGTTAGAGAACTATAACAGCTAAACGTTAGGTTAAAGATTTATAAGAAAGCTTCAGTCATACTGTATAAAAACGACTGAAAGGTCAAAAACTGTATCTGCAATAGTTGCAAAGCTACAGCAATTTGTTTATTGACGAATTCAATGAGTTCTTGGACTTTGTTGTGCTCCAAAATCAAAATGTTTTTTAAAAAATTGAAACAATTTTTTTTGCCATTTTGTTGCTGGTTGCTGGTTTTGTAGTTTCATTACATTCTACAAAAAAAAAATTAAAATAGAGCGAAAAAAAATTTTTATAGCAAACTGTTAAATAAATAAATTAATAAATTGTTGACAAATAAAATTTTTTTTCGTGTCATTAGATTTAGAAATGCAAATTATGATGAAAAAAAAAAAAAACGGTTCCTCAATTATTTATTTAAATAATAAAAATATTAAAAAAACGATTATAAACAATAAGGGATTCTTTTTGAGAAAAAATTTTTTTGCTTAACCACTATGAGGATCGGATACCTTCATCATTCAGCTTTAATTTCTTTTTTTATGATCCTTGATACGTCCACTTCTCGCCGAGATATCGGTGTTCGAATGGAAAAGGATCCTTTTGTCTTTGATTATCGATATCTCAGAAACCAATGATCGCACAGAAAATTAATGGTGGGTTTTAAAAACTTGAATAAATTTCCTTCAACAATTAGCCATTGTTTTTTCGAAAAAAAAAATTTTCCCTATTGTCACATGAATTTAAAAATGCAACAAAAAAAGGGCTTTTTGTGGTTTTTTGGAAAATTAAGCGCTGAAACGAAAATATTGAGGAAATCGATAATGTAAACTGTACATTTTACAGTTTAATATGTCCAAAAAAATCCTACAAAGAGCCAGATCAATCCAACTAGCGGTTTTTTTGTTTCACTCGATCAAATTTTTGAAAAAATTAACGGATCACGTTTTTTGCTCTAAAAAGCTTATGATCTTTAACAAGATGAAAAAAAAATTTTTTTTGGAGCTTTGTCCACAATTTCATTGCAGACAGTGCTTAAATTTCCAAAAAAGAACATTAAAGAATTTCGTAATATTTTTGTCAATACGTCATTGGGCTCATCAGTAAAGCATTTTGACGTAATTAGTAACAGACTGCTCTTAAATATGAAAAGATTCAATTAAAAAAAGAAAAACTAATTAACCACGTATTCGGAAAAAATCATGGTTTAGTATGCTACAGTTTCGTCCTAAGCACGTTATTCTTGACGTACTCTGCTTTAGACTGTATTAACGCGTTCTGCTAAAATGAATTATACACATACGCAAAATTATACTACATACATAACGATATTACTAAGTAATTGTTTTGTAATTATTTACTTTCAAGTAATAGAGACAAATTTTTATAACATCTTGTTTCATTACATTTATAACTACTCTCTAAACATGAATAAGTGAAAATAAGTGAATATTCACTAATTCCAAGTGCAAACCGAATCACTAATTTCAAAAAGTCCGAGAACGTTTCACTGCAGAACTTGCTGAGCAAAGGTGCAGCTATCAGTGAAAAAAAGTTTAGTGACTTACCATGGTGGGGATTATGGGCCCCATAAGTCAGCCCAAATAATCCCTTGACACGTCCTCTTGGTGCAAACGAGAGGAGCTTCGAAGACTCGGTTCCTTTGTAGAGGAAAGTAATCCCAATTGGTCGATCAACCACCAGAGCACGAACGCTCAACAACACAAGAGCTTGAAAGCCCAACAACTCACGAGCTCGACGACTCAACAATACACGAACTCGAAAGCTCAACAACACATGAGCCTGAAAGCTCATCAAGAACTTCCTCCGACTTAATTCTCGGACGACCTTCGGTGAGGTCCGCGATGACACCTCTAATCCCGCGACCGAGTTGTACCGCACATCCTGACCTCCTGCGTCATCGGCCTCGAAGCATGAAGGTTGTTATGATAGTTGGTGAATGAGCCCGAACTGCTGTTTAGCGCTCTCAGCAAAGGAAGGATGGAACAGCTAATAAGCGCTCGCCCCTTAAGGTTCTTAGATAGAAGATTTTTATTTAGGTTAAATTTTGGGTTTTTATTCCTTTAAACCGGTAGAGACAGAAGAAACAGTCAGTCAATTGCACAGAGTTTCGTGCTCTTTGAGATCTCGCGATTAACTGAACTGATTCTGCTGCTCTTCGACTAAGTACATTTATTAAAGTGTTAACGTTGCATCTCAGGTTTCCTATGAGGGAATCGTCGTGGCCCAGGTCTCATGCGTCGTCATCTGTTTAGACTATCCGCGAGCCACGGTGATGATTCTTAGAAGTGTCGAACCGTTTATTCGCCTACTGCGGCGAATAAATACTTCGAGACTTCAAGAGAAAATTTCTAAAAATTATTATTTAAATTTAATTAAAGCCAGAACGTAACACCTCCCGACTTAAGTAAGTCGCGGCGCTTCAATAAAATCGGTGCGACTTCTGACCATGAAAAAGTGGTTCGATATAAATTTAAATTAATTATATGACTGACTCTTTATAAGCTAAAAGTTAAATTCAATTTTGAATACTGTAAAGAAGAAAAAGGTTCGTGGCTTTAGTATTTTAACCTAAACCTGAGACACTACGTTTTATAATATTACTTAAACCTAGTAATATGAAACTAAACATTAGTATCTTGTTTTTTAATTACCTCCCGACTCTGTCGTTTGGTATTTTGAAATGATTATATGAATTGATTAATTCTAAATATAAATTCGTATAGATATACGTCCGCTTTGCGGTAATTCATAAGTTACTCAAGAGGTAACTGCCTAAGTCAAAATTTGTAATGGTAACGAGGTAAAAACCTCCCGACTTAAGTCAGTTAGCATTATTAATGTTTATATATATTTATAATAATCAAAGTAATTAAACATTAATTTAGGTTTGTAAACCTTCTTTGGGTTATCTGATACTACTGTTCTGAGTAATTTTTAAGTAATATATTAACAAATATAAATTTTCCTGATAATAACAGATATCAAAGAATTTAAAGATTAATTTGTTGTCTTCACGACAATCTTTTTAGATTACTAAAATAATTTATTAACTCTTAGGCTTCTGCCCATTGATAGATCTAGTGAGACTGGTTCAATTTGGTTTTGGTTGATGGAATTTGAATTTGAACTTTGAACTGCTGTTCGTCCTTGGATAACCTTTGGACTGGTTCTGTAGTGGTTTGGCGATATTTTCCGGCTACTGATGTTGGTTGAAAATGTTTAATTTCTGTGTAATTGTATACACTTCTACGACGACAGTAACTGCAAACAAGGCACACTGTGCAGCTGGATAAATAGTGCTTATAATCAGGCATCCGATAGTAACGAATCCTATGATGATGAATTCAAAATTTTGGAGGTCATCTGAATTGCATCCCAGCTTGTCCTCGTGCTTGACTTCGTTGCTCGTAGTATAAGTAGACCACCCTACTGTTGTTGATAAACAGTGAGCGTCGATTATAGTGAAAAGTATACTTGTCTCAATGTGTATAAATTTGACTTTTATACACATGAAACGTTTAGCTGCCCCAACACCATCTGCAGGATTGAAAATTTTCTTGACGAATATTTTACAGGTACTGTCCCGTTGTAACGCTACAGCATTCAAATGACGATTTTTCATATTATCCAAAGGCCACGCCGTCGTTGCACATCGCACTAACCAGATTAGATCAGTTCCCAAAAGTTCTATTTCTTTTTTAAATCGAGATATTATAATCTCAAAATTCCACAATTTAAGTCTTAATCTTAAATTATCTTTCATTTTTTTAATAGCTAAAGATATCAAGAATAATTCTATAGGATCTAATTGTTCGCGGTTCACAATAAAGCTGTGGTTTCGATATATTTTATTAACATAGACAATATTATTTTCCAAAAAATTATTTTTATCCTGAGGTACTTTAATTTTCTTCTTCAAGCTGTACTTTCTAAAGTTTAATATAGTAGAACAAAATTGTAAGCGTTCTTGGACGAAGATGATTGATTATATATGTATTTTAAAAACAATATGATAAAATACATATATTTTATAATGGTGGAGCATGCAAGCGTTACAAATCCATTTATATTTTTATTGAATTTCGGTACATTCTTTGGTTGTGAGCTGTTTATTTTCGAAACAACCCACAACGGTGAATCATGTTTCGAGATCAATGATTTATCACAAGTTTTACCATCTGGTGAATAGAGCAACTTACAAACTGGCAAATCTACAGATTCTACGCGTTCAAATTTTAAATTTTTCACGATATCAACTACTTCAATAACTCGAATTGGCGATACCTGACTTTCCGTTCTTTCGATAATCAACTGTTCATCGACAAGGCCATTCAATAATTTGGTACCCAATTAAGCTTGAGTTGATCGTTCACAATGAGCCCCTGATATCACTGGTGCTGGTGGCTCTTTAACTAACACGTGCTGCTCTATTTCCAGCGTATTATTTTTAGTGACATTTACTGTGCTAGGCACATTTTCAGTAAATGAACAAAATTTCATTACTGGATTCAGTTTTTCGTTTAGTTTACAATTAAATGGAACGCTTCCATGCTCAACTTTATTGTTATTTAAGACTGTCTTTCTGCGCGCAGTCTCAATTATTCTGTTAAAGTTGACGGGATTGAGTGTTTCATTTAAGAACTCCCGTCGGCCCACGTCAAAATTACCTACGGGAGTCTCTAATTTTCCGGTCAAACGAAATTGAGGTCCACCCCCTCTAGTAGGGGTGAATCAACTGTCCGTTACCCATTTTAATTGAATGGGCCCGTGTCTTTTTTAGCCAGTAGGCTACTTATTTGGTAATTGATCCTGGTATTACCCGGTTCGTAGGGACCAGACGAACGTTTGTCCTTGAATTTATATATGCCAAGTGCATATAAAGGATCGGGAGTCGTGGGGCAAAATTATATATAAGTAATACACAAAAAGAAAATAGACTACAGGTATTTGCATAGCAAGCCAAAGAATAATGAGCACAAGGGGTTGTAAAAGCCATAATAATAGTATTATTATTATACTTACCTGTGAGTTGTTGATTCACTTATGCTGATAAATATAACAGATAATTAATTAAGACAATTGTGAGCTCAGTATCACAATTGTCTAGTACAGCTACAAGCAGGTATTGTAGGTGGACATCGCGGCAGGTACGCGCTTTTGCAAGCAAGTATTGCAGGATAGGTCGCGGCAGGTACGCACTTCTACAAGCAGGTATTGTAGGATAATGTCGTGGCAGGTACACGCTTCCACAAGCAGGTATTGTGGGATAGGAGTGCAGCAGGTATGCACCTCTACAAGCAGGTATTGTAGGAAAAGGATGTAGCAGGTATACATCGCTACGGAGTTACCATCTTCTATAGGCAGGTACTATAGGCTAGGATGAAGATACAGCAGGTATGCACCTTTATGGGGTTGCCGTCTTCTACAGGCAGGTACACGGAGAGAAAAATATCGCCAGATTAAGTATACGTATCGCTATTCTGGCTATACGCTGTATAGTAATCTTACTTAACGATACGCCGTATAGCCAATTCAGCTATACTGAGTATCCTCACAGTGGATCGTCAAAATGACGATCCGTATCCTTATTTTAGGCATTTTATAAATCGCTGACATGACTATTGCGCAAACTCTGTATTCAAGCATCTGGCAACCGAGAACGATGATCCGTATAGCCAATTTAGCTACACGGATCCTCACGCTGGCGATACAGATACCTATATCAACGAAACTACATATCGTTACAAAGGCTATTCGTCGTATTGTTAAATTAAATAAACAAATACTTAACCTAACCCAAATACGTATCTTTATTTTAACGATACTATAGATTATTAAATTAATATGAGAGAATATCTAAATTAGGTATACGAATCGTTATTCTGACGATACGTCATTTGAGGATACGTTGGATAGTCATTCTGGCGATATCTTTCTCTCCGTGTACTGTAGGCTAGGAAACAGTGTAGGCAGGTTTACACGAAGGAAATCATAATAGTTTATGATTATTATCTAAGGGAGTTCTTAGATGGTACCGGATACTTAGTCGTAAACAGGTGATTAAAAGTTAAAAGAACGAGGTTAAAATATAAAACTGTATTTATTATAAATTCATAGTGAAAGTGAAAGTAAGAGACTGATATATATGAAGCTATGAATAATCGGCGCGCAGGCTTTTTTATAGATTCACGTCGGTGCTTACGCGCTGACGTGGTGCGCATCCCTTCCATTTAAAACACAAATGGAGAGGGATTATGAAATAATAATAATAATCGATCAATATGTCGACAGGTAAATCAGATAACATATGGTACATGGACTCGGTAACCGTCTATTATCATGGTATGATAATGAGGTGTCGTCAACCTCGTTACACCGGTAACGAAATAAATTTTCGTACCGGTTTATCAAATGCAAAATTATTCATCCCAGACGATCTGGGACTTATGAAACGTTCGTTAATAAGATCCGAATATTTATTACAACCGTCTGCCGGGCTTTGAACTTGTTTCGGACTCCCATGGGACCCGTTGTCGTTCTTCCCCGGGAGTTCAAAGTTTCCCGTCGGCCCATAACGCGTTTGTACAAGCGTTGCAAATTTAAAACAGTTCGCCAAACTGTGATTTAATTTACCGCAGCACGGGCACTCCTCCCGATTTTTCTTGGGTTTTCTATCGTTACGGCGAGGTTGGTTTTTATTACCGTCATTCTGGTTTCTCCGGTCAACATCATTGTATTTATTATTTTTATTAAATTTATTATTATTTTCGTTACCTACTACCTTTTTCTGCAAGAAATCTCTTTCAAAATGACTGCGTTCATTACAAAAATTACAGCGGAGCTCTTTATTATGATCCGCCTGGCGCTCTTGCCTAGATGGCTTAGACCTATTAGGTTGATTACTCTGTATATAAGCTACAGAGACCTCGTCCGGTATTTGAAAGCACTTTGCATTGTCTTCGTGATTTTTGAATGCGGCTATCGACGACGCGTATGTTTGCTCCAACGTATCGTGTGGTTTCAACAAACATTGGACCTGCAGTAGAGGCGGAATACCATTGAGGAAAGCCGAAATCGCGTCTTTCTCAATTTTTTGTTTTTCCGCTTCAAGAAGCGTACCTCTTTCGGTTGTTTCTGGGTGCAAAATATCACGATAAATTGACCGGGCGCGATTTACGTAAGAAACCATATTTTCCCTGGGAAGCATTAAGATGTTCTCCAGTTCTGCTTTCAACTGCTTTGCGGAGCGGTGACGATCGAAGACGGTACGAAGGAGGTTTTCGAACTCCTTCATGTTAGTGTACTCCATATTTTCGACAGTAGTCCGAGCGTCGCCTTTAAATTTTTGACGCACAAGTGTCAAAAATATAAATCCGGCGCTCGGTGCAAGCATTGAGCAAGCGCGATTGCATGGTCTTATGAAGTCGGAGATCGAGGTGCTTTTACCGTTAAAAGGAGGTACATATGACAACGCGTCTTTGGTTGTAATACTCGGGTTATTAACATGATGGTTCGACCCACTATTTCTTAGCAGAGACATATCCTCTCTGAGTTCTTTGATCATGCTGTGTACCTTGGTCGCGGTGGACCTTTTTATGTCCTTGATCTCCGAGCTCGAACTATGCAGTAATTTTGAGTCATTTCGCAAATATTTTTCTCGAGCCGCGACCGCGTTTTCTTCGTGATTTTAATTCAAGTTCACGTTCTGCCAAAGAAATTTCTAATTTCAGTAATTTTGCTTCTTATATTCGCAATTGAGCGTCTGCTTCACTATTGTCTTGATTCTGACCGGCAAGATCACTTAATCGATCGATAAGAAGCCGTTCCTGTGCCTCAAGAACTGCCTCCCGATCATCGTGCATTCTACACTGTTCGTTAAGTTTTCCTGACAATTCGAAGAGTTCCTCTTCTGTCATAGGTTCTCTTGAATTATTCATTTTGCAAAATAATTGATTACTTAAGCTTTCTCAATTATTTCAGTATTTATTAATGTAATTCATAAAATAATCAAAAAGAAAAATTATCAAAGCAATTGTAATTATAACTGAATTTTAATCAAATTAGTTGAGGCCTAGCTCCAATAATGAGAGGTTCAGTAAAAATTAAAAACTCATTTTACTACTTTATTCACAATATAAATTTAATTGTTGTGAAAAACTAATTAACTGCTCGAAATAAAAAAGCATTAATTGCATAAAATAATTTTAAATTAGACCTGATTGCTTTAATAAATTCCGATTATTTTTTTTTTTACAATTAAGAATGCCGAAGCAAATCATTTTTAAACTAGACCGCATTAACGAATCATAGACAGTAATAATGAATAATATAAAAACAATAATGAAAAATAACCCTCCGTTAGATCAAACAAGATGCAATCCTCATTTGACATCTTATACGGTTATTGTTCTATTATTTACAGTAACACTATCCATTAATTCAGCAATGTCAAACCTTGGATAGATCTTAGAATACATTTGTTGAGTTTAATTTTTACAACTCGATAGCGTTTTATAACAGTTTTTATACTGTAAAACATTAACAATCACGAATATATTCACGGGCGTTTCCCGACGGCAAAAATTTATATTCATTAGTGATATCATAATCCGACGGAAAATAAAATTACTTTCATAACACACCAGTAGGTCATTTATTTATCAATTTGAATAATAAAATACAAATAAACTTCCACGGGAAATAATTTAATCATGCAAAATCGTTCCCATTTATACGGAGTGATCGCGAGTATTTATAATAATAATTATTTTTGTGAGAAAACATTAAACACTTTTTAATACGAAGAAAAACACTCGCGGTCACTTTCTATCAACATTTCCGTAGCAACACTTTGTATTATTTATTATAAAACAATAAAATAAAAGAAGCATCAACAGCATCCTGGTCACAGCACCAATGTTACATTCTGGCTTATCTATTAATCAGACAGAATATTTTCAATTTGACCAGGTTGACGTCGTTAGGGTGTCAATAGAACCCAGGTGCGTCAGCTGTTGACCTTCTTTTATTTTATGCAAAAAGTTTAGTGACTTACTATGGTGAGAATTATGGGCCCCATAAGTCAGCCCAAATAATCCCTTGACACGTCCTGTGGGTGCGAACAAGACGAGCTTCGAAGACTCGGTTCCTTTGTAGAGAAAAGTAATCCCAATTGGTCGATCAACCACCAGAGCACGAAGGCTCAACAACACACGAGCTCAAAAGCTCAACAGCACAAGAGCCTGAAAGCTCATCAAGAACTTCCTCCGACTTAATTCTCGGATGACCTTCGGTGAGGTCCGCGATGACACCTCGAATCCCGCGACCGAGCTGTACCGCACATCCTGACCTCCTGCGTCATCGGCCTCGAAGCATGAAGGTTGTTATGATAGTTGGTAAAGGAGCCCACTGCGGCGAATAAACAATTCGAGACTTAAAACAAAAGATTTCTAAAAATTTTTATTTAAATTTAATTAAAGCCAAAACGTAACAATAACAAATTGTTGAATAAATAAATAAATAAATTGTTGACAAAAAAAATTTTTTTTGTCATTATATTTAGAAATGCAAATTATGATTTAAAAATAAAAACGATTCCTTAACTATTTATTGAAATAATCAAAATATGAAAGAAACCATTATAATCAAAAAGATATTCTTTTTAAGAAAAAATTTAAAGAAAAAAAATCATTGTTTGTTTACGTTGACAATATAGTGGAAAAAAATTTTTCTATAATATTTAATTAATCCATTCGTTTATAAAAAATTTTTGAACAAATTGCATGAAAAAATTTCAATAGCAATCATAAAATGCCTAACAAGGATATCAAATCAGTAATCGCTTAAAATTCAATAAAATAATTAATTGACATACATGATTTTAATGTTTAATTTTTTTCTTACTTCAAAAATTAATGATTAATGAAATAAAAATATTTTATAAACTTTTGTTACGTCCAGCTAAATGCTGAACGTTATATTTTATTGATATATTTTTTTTTTATATAATTAAATTTATGCGGCGACCAGATTTTATTTTCCCTTTTTTTAATAAACTTAAAGTGATAAGACATAATGTAATTTTAAAAGAATGCTTTCAAAAGATTTAGGCTTGTTTGTTTTGACGTTCGTGAAACGCTAGAACAAACACCTAAATGTAATTTTAATGATCTCGCGAGTGATTGTAAAGGCCCAAAAGCCACCTGGAAACACTTTCCGTTGAAAAACCGAAAATATTCATCAACAAAAGTGTACGTGAAATAAGTAAGCAGTAAATTGATTTTAGTTATAAAAAAATACAGTCTTAATCCCTTACTTTTCTTTTAAGTGCACTTTTGTCGAGACATCTCGGTATCACCAAGCAAATAGACAGATTATATTTTTATGTCGAAATAGTCATTAAAGAAATAAAAATTCAATTAATAATTTCTTCTTTTCAAAAACAAATAAAAGAATATTCAAATAAACAATTTCTCAACGTCAATTCACAGAATAATTAATAATCGAATAAATAATCTTGTAAAGTGAGCGAATGCGCAAAAAGGATCTAGATTAGGTGCGATGGAATTATAACAATTAAAAAATACACAGATTTTATCAATAAATAATTAAGTTATTTATTGACACTTTATACAGTTAAAATATGGTGAAAATTAACATTAGATAGCGAATGCGACTAGATAGATAAGCGATAGCGAATGCGACAATAGTTAGCCACCAATTTCTCTGATCGGCCGGATGGTAGCGGGTTCTCATGCCGCCGTGGCACGGTCATGAGCAAGAAATTGTATGTGTCGGGCCCAAATAGCGAGTGACCCGGCACTATACTGACATTCAAGTCAGTAGCGAGTTTGGCTACTCCCGATCGTAGCGGAAATGCACGAAGCTTTTCAAATTGCCTAAGCTCGTGACTGAACAATCTCTAAACATCTCTAAACGTAATACTTTAAAAACAAATAAAAAAATATTAATGAACAATTTATCAACTTCAATTAAAAGAATAATTAAAAATTCAATAAATAATTCCTAAACGTTTTAAATCATTCCTATAAAAAAATTATGAGTAATTTAAAATTTAAAATAGTAAATATAATTTTCGAATATTGTAAATTAGAGTCGGCTGACTAGCCACCTAATAATAATGTTAATAACACCGGCACACAAAAAAAAATAAATTCTCTGTACTTTTGACGGGACCGATTTATTCCCATGTATTTTGACCCGCTGAATCCGAATCCGAGGTCCGTTTAACCCGTACACCCTCAGATTTTTAGAAAACTTTAAAAAACCTCAAAAATACACAAAAATCGACCGTTTTTTTAATTTATAAATTTTTTTAACCCTAACTAAGCATGATTTTTATGTATTTCGGTCCTCCACGTACTAACCTGAAGTTTATTTAAAACATTAGCCATTTAAAGTCTGAGTAAATTCCAGATAACCCCAAAAAATTGCAAAAAAGCAAAAAAATTCTTAGTATTGTGATGAAAAAAATTTTATAGGGCTAAATAAATAATTATTTTCATGTATGTTTATCTGTCACATATAATTCTCGAACATCCATGGCTCAGACATCTCTAAAATTTTAAATAAATGGCAAAAATTCCCAAAAAATCGAAAAAACTAAAATTTGGTATAACAAAAATCAATTTTTAAATCAAAATAAATAAAAGAAATCATATTGTTCGATCTGTGATGTATAAATAAAAAATATTTTGGCCTAAAACATAAAAAAATTTTAATATGCTTCAAAAAATCTTTATAGAAACGTTATTTCAATATTAATTCGTTCTCCGCTTATATCTAACCCTTTTGTCCTCAAATGTCCTACATAAAGGGTTTCTCTTTCGTTTCCTCATTTCTTCAGGTAGATCTCTCTGTAGTGTCCAATAGTGATCTGCCATCATATTGACATCCCACTTACCTTGATAACGTTTTTCCATTACACTGATGTCCTGATGGAATCTTTCACCTTGCTCTTCACTATAGTCACCAAGATTTTCAGGAAAGTGTGAAAGGTGAGAATGTAAATAGTACAATTTGGAATTCAGTAAGCAACCCGAAGTATCATAGGTGTATATCAACTGTTCAACTAAATTTACGTAATTCTCACTTTTCGTATATCCTAAAAAGTTCTGGGATACTTCTTTAAAGCTTGCCGAGAAAAAATTTTTCGTCAATTTTCAGGCAAATTTTTACATCAATTTGTTGTTACTTTGACTTGAAAAATACTAAACTATTTTTTTACCCTTAAATTGTAGACAATTTTATGTATGAATTTGGGTACCTTCTGAAATGGTAGGAACTAACATTACCTACTTTTTTTTTATAGTAAAAATTTAGCTTTGAATTAAGGAAAAATCGACCGCAAATTTTTCTTTCTAACTTCTGCTGTCAAATTGTCGGAAAATTCGAGCAGCAAATTTCAGACAATTTCAATGTCAGTTACGGTTAAGTTGACAGTAAATTGTCTGTAACTTTAATTCAATTTGACTACAAAAGTTACTGTCAGACAATCACATTAAGTTGATTTTTCCAACTTTTGCTTTCAAATTGTCGGTGTCTTTGGGCAGCAAATTTCAATAATTTCGTTTGTTAGATTACTGTCAATTTCAAGCTAAAGTGGCTATTAGGGTATGTATAAGGTTATACATATGAGGCATTTCATGAGAAATCGACCACTTTTGACCCCGAGCCCTTTCGATTTGGCTGAAAATTTTTTTTCTTCTTCTGCCCAATTAAAATCATTTTACACGAAATTTTCAAATTTTCTTACGCAACCCAAATCAAAGTTGTGAGTTTTTCAAAACAGTCTTTTATTTTTCAAAAAGCTACAATTTCTTCACAAATTAACTAATTGGGACGTTTTTTTTTTTTTCCAAATTTTTGTCTTTGAATAAACTTTCCAGAAAAAAATACAAAAAAATTTTAAGATGATAAACTCCTTGAAATTTTCGCGTTTTTTTCTCAAAATTCGCCATTTTTTATCTTTATTTTTTTTTATTTTCTCGATAAAAACTTCAATTAATTTTGCAATTATTTCCGCCAATCCCAGAGTGGGCCGACTTTTTGTTCTATTTTTTTCATCAATTGAAAATAAAGTTTTATCCCAGCTGGGCTTATTTAATAAAATATCACTCTGGAAATTTTTGAAGATTTTTAGATGACCTTAAAATTTGAAAAAATTTAGAAGAAACAAAAATTGAAAGTAGCAATCCTCGAAAAAATTTAGATTTAAAAAAAAAAAGTAAAAATAAAACACAATACACCTATAAATAATTTTATTGTATTTTTTTGAAAATATTACCCCTAAAAACAAAGAGAATGAAGAAAATATTTTCCATTCGGTCTGTTTTTAACCAAGTCACAGGCTTTCGAAAAATGAATCCAGCTCATATCGCCATTTCAAAAGCTTGTGACTTGGTCAAAATTAGACTAAATACTTATAACTGAAAAGTTCCTTATAACTGAAAATCATATCACAGGAACTTAACTATTATTGTCAATAATAATAATAATATATATATATATATATATATATAAACATATATGTATATAATCCATTGAGTTTCTGAAAAAAAGCATTCCATTGGGTCAGAGGGGCGGGAGGGTAAGTAGTTAGCACTGTATGCTAGTTATAATAGGTGGAAGGTGCTGGGAGGTCAAACTACTAAGTCATTTGATATTTTAAATTACTAACAGAAAAGTCTGACGTTTAAGTATATATTTGACGTTAACTTTAAAGGGCACTGTTGTGAACAACTGCAGCTCCTTATCTTAGAACAACTGATTAATCAGGTTATGATATCGAGCAGTATAAAATTACTACGATTGTTAACAAACAACTTTATCGTTACTACAAAATAATACTATAAATAACGTAGGCTCACGTGTCTTCTATTATAAGTCGATTTCTAATAATGTATATTAAAATCATTAACAACAAACACGACGAAAAAAAGATAAATTCTACCAAAAACAGATTATCTGTATAAAATCACGCCAAGTACACGTTTAAGATTTTTTACAATTGAGAATAGATTCTTTTTACAAAAATAATGAATAAAATCATTGGAACCGTTTTTATAGAATTGAAAAAAAAATTTTAAGAAAAAATTTTCAATATACCTGATGTGCCTATAAACTTAAAAACAAAAAAATATCATTAAATTTTATTAGAAAATAATTTATTTGCGAAATCAATTCTAGAAATTAATTTTGCTTGAATAAATTTAGTAACGCACACCAAGTACATTGAAATTTTTTTTTCAATTCTATGAAAATGATTACCATGATTTCGAATTATATTAGGTATTTTGTATTTTTTCGATTTGAATTATTGTTTTTGTAAAAACAATCTTTTCTTGATTGTGAAAAATTTTAAACGTGTACTTGCCGCGATTTCATACAGACAATCTGTTTTTTATAGGATTTTGTTTACGTGGGAATATATTGAGTTTTCATTTGTTGATTTTCTTAGCATCTAAAGTATACTGAAGCTGATAAGAAAAAAAAAAAAATACCTAAAAAAAGTAAAATTTCGAAAAAAAATTTATTTGTTAATTTTTTCGAATAATCAATTTTTTTGAAAAGAAAAATAAGGTTCTTTGATAAAAAAAATTTTCGAAATTAAAGAAATGATCAAAAACCGAAGAATCACTAATTATGCGATTTTGACGAAAACGTTAATTTTAAAGCTTCGAAGCACCAAGGAAAAAAAAATTGCAGTTCTTTAAAATTGTTAAAGTTTTTTTCAGGATACTAAGGTTGAAAAAAAACTGATGGTATTCTTCGTTCATCCATTATATCCGAAGTTATACTAAAATTTCCGAATATCTCTAGGTATGCAAATTTTTAGCTGATTTTTAATCAACATTGTTAATCCGAAAAAATTTTTCCCATTGAAAACCAATATTTGTGTCTTATAGAGGATGTTTTGCAGATTTTCCAATTCTACTTACATTTCTTGTACAATTAATATGATCTGAACAATTGATTGTCAAAGTAAAAATGTACTTTTTTGCTTTGATCAATGATAACGCAGTGCCAAATCGACATAGAAACTTTTTAAGGGCGGCAACTTGAAGGATATTAGATTTCCAAAGAGAACATCAAGGTAAGATTATCAAAAAATTTCAATGAAGCTGACAGACCTCTTATAAGATGAGCAAAAATGTGGGAAATTTTTCTTACGGTGGTGTTCTTAGGATTACTCCGGAAGCGATTATGATAAAAAATGTTGAAGTCCAGATCTAAAAACTAAAAACTTGAAGCAACAATTTGTCTTCGTCTATTTTTGCTGTACGGCCATTTTCCTCCAAGATACAGCATGTCATAAATTGCTTAAAACTTCACAATTTTTTTTATCCCTTAATTTCTGTGGGTTGTGTAGTTTAAGACACACTCTAACATATGCCCATGGAACACATGCTTAATCAAGAATTCGGTGCCAGGTCATTTTATTTATTTTACATTTTTTCTATTTTTTATTTAACAAAAAGTGATTTTTACTTTTTTTAAATTTAAAATTCGAAAAAATTTGTTCGGAAGTTACCAATTTTCTTTATGGTTGATATATGATTTACTAAGAGAATAAAAAAAAATTGTAAAAATATCGATTTGCTGCCGAGTTACACTCTTTTGTTTATCCGCGCGTGGACGAAATGACGCGCTTTTTCGTTTTTCGCGCTTCAATAATTTTTATCTCAGCAACTATTCGTCGTAGAGACTTCGTTCAAAATTCAGTTTGTTCGTTATTAAATCTCAAAAACAATGATACTAGTTTGTCTCGATAAGTTCTCAATACTTTCAGAGATATTTCATTTTACATCTAATTATATTATAAAAAAAAATGATCCACCTCCCAATTTATCGTAACTTTTTTCCTTATATTTTTTCTAGTATTTTAAAGAAAAAATTTTTCAAAATCGATCTTTACCCACCGAAAAAATGATCTTTGACCATTTTTTCGTGCGCATCGACTGGGCTATAAGCCAAACGCATGCAAGTGAAATTTTCCTTTATGATATTTTATTTATATTAAGAAATTTATGTCTTTAAGGTTGGGCCGTGGTAAATTGATAAACATAATTTTATTTTTCTAATAACGTCAGAGACAAAAGTAAAAGTTAAATAAGTTTATCAAAAAGAACATATTATAAACTATTGCAGAAGCTAAAAAAAATTTAATTTTAAAATTTCTCTAAAAACTTCTCAAAAAATTTATAAGAAAATAAAATTCTGAAAGTGAATAAAAAAAGAAATCAACTCATTATTAATAAATTTTTAGAAGTTTTAAAAGTTGGTAACAAAATTTTCTATAGTTATCCAATACTAACGTGTCGGGTCTGATCGTATTAAAACGAATTGAAAAACGGAGATTTCAAAAACTGCATTGAATCGTGTTAAAGCGGATAGGATGTTAAATCCGACTCAATCCGATCCCGTTTGCTGGGACCTTAGATATAGTGCAGTTGGAAAGTTTCTGGGGAATTTCTTGCATCAGTGACTTACGCCACGTACTTACGCATGAATGCCGCAAGGCCAGACATTGACCTTGAGCCATGAGCCGATCTTAAGCAAACTATGCGCAACTATTTTCATCAATAGTCTTCCTCTAGAATTGAGTTATAATCTGGCACGAATTTTTTGTGTAAGGCTTGCGCTAGACTTACTATTGAAATCTAGCCATAAGTATCTGCAGCGCGACATTTACGTAGAAAAAGTTGCTAGCACCCTAGTAGGAATAATCGAGTTTTCACTCGATATAAACCAGTAACTGGCCAGTGATATCGAGTAAAAACTCGAAATTGCACCACCTACAACTAAGTCCTAAACATTAATCACACCGACACTGTACCTTTACTAGTGTGTGTGTCTGTTTATTTTTTTCTGTTAACCTGTACGCGTCGTTGTTGTAAAAAATATTAAAAAACAGTGTGAATTAATTAAAATTTGTGTATGTTAACGTGGAAATATCTTACAAAATATATTACAAAATGGATGCGGTAAAAAAAGTTGACACAATAAATTATTGTCAGATTTATTGTTGTTATTCTATTAATCTAATGATGTTATTTATTTCATAATGTAAATAAATATAAATTAAACGTTTATGTCATATCGTTTATTTAACATTATTTTTATTTTATTTGACAATTTTTTATAACCCTTGATAACCTCAATATTCAACATTGATAGTTTCACTGAAGCCGCCATGTTTTGCTCGATCTCTAGTAAGACTGGCCAGTTACTTGACAGAAACTCGATATTACACTGGCCAGTTAATGGTTTAAGTCTAGTTAAACTGGCTAGTTACTGGCTAAAAACTCGATGACATTTCTACAAGGGCACCTATTGCTTTTGAGACCAGACTTACTCGAGCCTTGAATACGACTGTTGTATGGGTGAATACATACGGATACTTAAAATTATAATTAATTCCTAAGTTTAAAAAATAAAAAGAATGAAAACTGGCATTATGTTTTCCATTCATCAAATAAGATTTCAGAATCACGCAGGATAACAGAGTAACGTGGCATCTCTGACTATATTTTGAAAAATTATAAAAAAATTGTAGTTTTTTTTTCTACAACTTCCCAGGTTATTGGTAGCTTGATATACGAATAAACTGTAATTAGAGAACAAAAAATTCTCTATAAAAAGTACCCGAAAAAAAAATCAAATAGATCTACGTAGATCGACGTTAATCTAAATATGACTTTTTTTTTATCTCCGTAGATTTCCTTAAATCGACTTGAATGTATGTTGATCTACGTACATCTCACTCTCCCTAGAACCTGTACAACTTATTAAAATCTCCGTACATCAATAACTATACATGTGCATCACAGGTTAAGACTTTTTGGAGATCCGTTATCTCTGTATATCAAGAAATCGCCAAAATTTAGAAGTACATAGATGTACGGAGATCTGATTTATTTATTTCCGATTATTGTGATGTTTTTCGCGTAATTCTGACCTAGACAAAGTTCCGTGGCATATTGTACTAGAATTTGAAGAATGAATGAATGTTGTGTATTTACGAACTATAACTAACACTCGCAAGATACATGCCCGACTCTTGTAAGACACATGCCTGACACTTGTGAGATACTGAAACAAATCGCTTTTTGTCTTCGTGATTTTAACCAACAGTCACTAGAATTCGCGGGTTGAACCCTGGCTTAGGCTGGCCTCTAACAAATTTTATTTTACTTGGACAAAGCAGTGGGCTGGGGTTCTTGCAAAGCAAAGACCCGCACTTATTCGGACACATCAACGTATGTGAAAACATCAACTTACCTCACGGCTTATAAAATTAAAGATTATTCTTATTGATGGTCAAAATACTATTTATAAATTAATTGATAATACTTTTATAAACTATTCAAGAATCTCACCAGTAAAATAGGATATGGATAGGATAAACAGATAATAGATAAAGTGAAAGATTAACAATTTCAACGATTGTTTATTGCCAATTATAATAGTACAAATTACTTACAAGAAGATGTGAGCACTGGATATAATGTAGATAGCACAGTATAGTTTTATGTTGCGAGTATCTCACCGGTAACGAATAGTAAGATTTAATCAAACTAACTTTATTTATGATAATTAATCGAGGAGAACAGTAACGTATGAAAGCAAGAGAATTGCAAGTAATACGGAATATAACGCAAGTTAATTTCCTGATTTTAAAAGAATGCAAGTAACTGCCTGTACTAACAGCATCGCAAGTAAATTGCTACTATATTACATTATTGAATACACTACGCGTCTTATTGCTATGTGATCCAGGATCAAAGTGATTGACCGATAATTTTGGGGCGTAGGACTAGCCTCGGGACTCTGTCTCAACTGCACCCTTACGAACATGCGTCAAAGTAATTATCAGTCATGTGGCCACGGCACTATGACTTGTGTAGTTGCAGACGGCAACGATACGGGGAAAAATGGGAACCGCAAGGCTGAAAACAGAGATGACAATTCACATTGTCTCAATACATGCCCGCCACTTGAGAGACACGTGCTCGAAACTTGTATCACAATTGTGAAACACATGCCCAACACTTGTACGACACTTGTACGACACATGCCGAACGCTTAGGAGACACATGCCCGACACTTGCGAGACACATGCCCGACACTTGTGAGACACATGCCCGAAACTTGCGAGAGACATGCCCGACACTTGCGAGACACATGCCCGACATTTGCGAGACACATATCCGACACTTGTAAGACACATGCCCGACCCTTGTGAGACACATGTCCGACAATTGTGAGACTCATTTCCGACACCTATGAGACTCATGTCCGATACATGCTGAACGCTTAGGAGACACATGCCCGACACTTGGAAGACAAATATCCGACACTTGTCTGAGACTTGTGAAACACATACCCGACACTTGTAAGACACATGTCCGACACTTGCGAGACACATACCCGAAACTTGCGAGACACATGCCCGACACTTGCGAGAGACATGCCCGACACTTGCGGAAGACATGCCCGACACTTGTGAGACACATACCCGACACTTGCGAGACACATGCCCGACACTTGTGAGACACATCCCCTATACTTGCCCGACACTTTTGAGACACATATCCGAAACTTGTCTGAGACTTGTGAGACACTTGTGAGACACATGCCCGACATTTGCGAGACACATATCCGACACTTGTAAGACACATGCCCGACCCTTGTGAGACACATGTCCGACAATTGTGAGACTCATTTTCGACACTTATGAGACTCATGTCCGATACATGCTGAACGCTTAGGAGACACATGCCCGACACTTGGAAGACAAATATCCGACACTTGTCTGAGACTTGTGAAACACATACCCGACACTTGTAAGACACATGTCCGACACTTGCGAGACACATGCCCGACACTTGTGAGACACATCCCCTATACTTGCCCGACACTTTTGAGACACATATCCGAAACTTGTCTGAGACTTGTGAGACACTTGTGAGACACATGCCCGACATTTGCGAGACACATATCCGACACTTGTAAGACACATGCCCGACCCTTGTGAGACACATGTCCGACAATTGTGAGACTCATTTTCGACACTTATGAGACTCATGTCCGATACATGCTGAACGCTTAGGAGACACATGCCCGACACTTGGAAGACAAATATCCGACACTTGTCTGAGACTTGTGAAACACATACCCGACACTTGTAAGACACATGTCCGACACTTGCGAGACACATACCCGAAACTTGCGAGACACATGCCCGACACTTGCGAGAGACATGCCCGACACTTGCGGAAGACATGCCCGACACTTGTGAGACACATGCCGGACATTTGCGAGACACATACCCGACACTTGTGAGACACATATCCGACACTTGTAAGACACATGCCCGACACTTGTGAGACACATGTCCGACAATTGTGAGACACATTCCCGACATATGCGAGACATATACCCGACACTTGTGAGACACATTCGCGACATTTGCGAGACATATACCCGACACTTGCGAAACACATACCCGACACTTGCGAGACACATGCCCGACACTTGTGAGACACATCCCCTATACTTGCCCGACACTTTTGAGACACATATCCGAAACTTGTCTGAGACTTGTGAGACACTTGTGAAATACATGCCCGACACTTGCGAGACACATACCCGACGCTTGTGCGACACTTGCGAGACACTTATTCGACACTAGTGCGACATTTGCACGACACTTGTGCGACATTGATGTGACATTTGTGCGACACTTGTGCAACATTTGTACGACATCTATGCGATACTTGTGCGACACTTGCGTGACACTTCCGCGACACGTGTGCAACACTTCCGCGACACTCGTGTGACACTTGCGCGACACTTGCGCGACACTTGTGTGACACTTATTCGACACTAGTACGACACTTGCACGGCACTCGTGCGACATATATGCGACATTTGCGCGAAATCTATGCGACACTTGTGCAACACTTCTGCGACATTTGCGCGACATCTTTGCGACACATGCCCGACACTTGTGAGACACATACCCTATACTTGCCCGACACTTGTGAGACACATATCCGAAACTTGTCTGAGACTTGTGAGACACTTGCGAAATACATGCCCGACACTTGTGAGACACATGCCCGACGCTTGTGCAACACTTGCGAGACACTTATTCGACACTAGTGCGACATTTGCACGATACTTGTGCGACATTGATGTGACATTTGTGCGACACTTGTGCAACATTTGTACGACATCTATGCGATACTTGTGCGACACTTGTGCGACACTTGCGTGACACTTCCGCGACACGTGTGCAACACTTCCGCGACACTCGTGTGACACTTGCGCGACACTTGCGCGACACTTGCGCGACACTTGTGTGACACTTATTCGACACTAGTACGACACTTGCACGGCACTCGTGCGACATATATGCGACATTTGCGCGAAATCTATGCGACACTTGTGCAACACTTCTGCGACATTTGCGCGACATCTTTGCGACACTTGTGCGACACTTGCGTGACACTTGTGCAACACTTCTGCGACGCTTGTGCAACACTTCTGCGACACTTGTGCGACACTTGCGCGGCATGTATGTGACACTTGTGTGACACTTGTGCGACACGTTTGCGACATTTGTGCGATATCTATGCGACAATTATGGGACACTTGTGCTACACTTCTGCGACACGTGTGCGACATATATGCGACATTTGCGCGAAATCTATGCGACACTTGTGTAACACTTCTGCGACATTTGTGCGAAATCTATGCGACACTTCCACGACACGTGTGCGACATTTGTGTGACATTTGCGCGACACTCGTGCGACACTTGCGCGACACTTGTGTGACACTTGTGCGACACTTATTCGACACTCGTGCGACACTTGCACGGCACTCGTGCGACATTTGCGCGAAATCTATGCGACACTTGTGCAACACTTCTGCGACATTTGCGCGACATCTTTGCGACACTTGTGCGACACTTGCGTGACACTTGTACAACACTTCTGCGACACTTGCGTGGCATATATGCGACACTTGTGTGACACGTGTGCGACATTTGTGCGATATCTATGCGACACTTATGGGACAATCGTGCTACACTTCTGCGACACGTGTGTGACATATGGGCGACATTTGCGCGAAATCTATGCGACACTTGTGCAACACTTCTGCGACATTTGTGCGAAATCTATGCGACACTTCCACGACACTTGTGCGACATTTGTGTGACATTTGCGCGACACTCGTGCGACACTTGTGCGACATTCGTTCGGCACTTGTTCGGCACTTGTGTGACACTTTCACGACATTTGTGTTGCTTTAAACACTTGTGCTTAAAATACTTGTGCGACACTTGCGCGACACTTGTGCTACACTTTTGCGACACTTGTGCGACACTAGACCAACATTTGTACGACACTCGTGCGACATCTATGCGACATTTGCACGACACTTGTGCGACATTTGTTCGGCATATAAGCGACACTTCCGCGACACGTGTGCGACATTTGTGCGATATCTATGTGACACTTATGGGACACTCGTGCTACACATCTGCGACACTTGTGCAACACTTCTGCGACACTTGTGCGACACTTGCGTGACACTTGTGCAACACTTCTGCGACATTTGTGCGAAATCTATGCGACACTTCCACGACACTTGTGCGACATTTGTGTGACATTTGCGCGACACTCGTGCGACACTTGTGCGACATTCGTTCGGCACTTGTTCGGCACTTGTGTGACACTTTCACGACATTTGTGTTGCTTTAAACACTTGTGCTTAAAATACTTGTGCGACACTTGCGCGACACTTGTGCTACACTTTTGCGACACTTGTGCGACACTAGACCAACATTTGTACGACACTCGTGCGACATCTATGCGACATTTGCACGACACTTGTGCGACATTTGTTCGGCATATAAGCGACACTTCCGCGACACGTGTGCGACATTTGTGCGATATCTATGCGACACTTATGGGACACTCGTGCTACACATCTGCGACACTTGTGCAACACTTCTGCGACACTTGTGCGACACTTGCGTGACACTTATTCGACACTTGTGCAACACTCCTGCGATACTTGTGCGACACATGTGCGACATTTGTGTGACATTTGCGCGGCACTTGTGCTAAACTAGCGCGGCACTTGTGCGACATCTATGCGACACTTGTAGGACATTTGTGCGACATCTGTGCAGTACTTGTGCAACACTTTTGCGACATTTGTGCGACACTTCCGCGACACGTGTGCAACACTTCTGCGACACTTCCGCGACACGTGTGCGACATCTATGCGACACGTGTGCGACATTTGTGTGATATTTGCGCAACATCTATGCGACACCTGTGCGACACTTGTCCAACAGTTCTGCGACACTTGTGCGACACTTGCGCGGCATCTATGCGACACTTCTGTGACACGTGTTCGACATATATGCGACATTTGCGCGAAATCTATGCGACACTTGTGCAACACTTCTGCGACATTTGTGCGAAATCTATGCGACACTTCCACGACACGTGTGCGACATTTGTGTGACATTTGCGCGACATCTTTGCGACACTTCTGCGATATTCGTTCGGCACTTGTTCGGCACTTGTGTGACACTTTCACGACATTTGTGTTGCTTCAAACACTTGTGCTTAAAATACTTGTGCGACACTTGCGCGACACTCGTGCTACACTTTTGCGACACTTGTGCGACACTAGACCAACATTTGCACGACACTTGTGCGACACTTTCGCGACACTTGCGTGATATTCGTAGGACAATTTTACGACTTTTGTGACACTTGTACGACACTCGCTCGACATTTGTGCGACACTTGCGCGGCACTTGTGCGACACTTGCGCGACACTTGTGCAACACTTCTGCGACACTTGTGCGACATCTATGCGACACTTAAGCGACACTTGCGCGATACTTATGTGACACTTGCACGACATCTATGCGACATTTGTGCGACATTTGCGCGACATCTATGTGACACTTGTGCGATATCTGTTCGACACTTGCGCGGCACTTGCGCGATACTTGTGCAACACTTCTGCAACACTTGTGCGACATCTGTGCGAAACTTGTGTGACATTTGCACTACACTTTTGCGACATTTGTGTGACACTTGGGTGACATTGGTGAGACATTTATGCGACACTTTTGTGACATTTATGCGACACCTTTGCGATATTTGTGCGACATTTGTGATACACTTTATCGACAATTGTGTGACACCCTGTTGATTGCTCTGCAACAATTGTGGGACATCTCTGTGATACTAAAGCGACATCAGCGTGACACCTATGCAACGCTTGTGCAACACGTCATGACACAGCATCTTGTAGATAGTTAGAACATTTGGGTGACATTAACTATCTTCTGGTCATGACATTTACGTGACACAACTTGCTATTTAATATTAATATTTGTGGAGCTCTTTTGCGGCACAACCTCGTTTTCAGTCGCGACCCGAATTATTATTTGGCCATAGAACTTGTGCAAATATTCATACATTTATCGATGACGTGCACGACGCTTTACTGTTCAAGTTCAACACTCGCGCAACATGTTTGCCACTCTTTCGTGACAATTCTGCGGCACTCGAGCGACATTTGCGCTATACTAATGTGACACCTATCTACCACTTGTACGAAATGTTTGCGGTACTTATGCAACACAGGTACGATACCTAAAAACATCAGCTTTTATATAGTTGATACATTTTCGTGACATAAACTACTGCACGGTCACGAGACTCGTGCGGCACATCCTGCCATGCGATTACAACATTTGTGTAACGCAACTCACTATTCAATCTCGACACTTGCGGGGCTTTCATTCATCGCAACCCACTTTCTAGTTGGGACACGATTGTGATACGAATCTCCTTTTCGTCCCGGAAATTGTGCAAAGATTTATTCGTGTATCGGTGACATGTACAACGCCATACTGTTTAGTCCTGATTTTTGTAGGACATCTGTATGACACTTATGTGCGACCCAGGCAACACTTGTACAAGAATGATGCAACATCACTTTTTGCAGAGTTAGGACACTTGTGCAATATGAACTACGTTACGGTATCGACACAATCTTGAATGCAGTTGTGACAACTTTGCAGTACAAATGACTATTCAGTTAAACTATATAAATATAATTTTGACTAATTTAAAAAAAAAGAATATCTAAAAATAATGTTGCCACCAGGTTATAAAATAATAAGACGAGACGAGATTATGCTTGTTTGCTACGACATAAGACAAGATAACATAAAAATATTTGATATCGATAGATGGATGCAGCAAAGCAAAAATAATTTTTTTAAATATTTGTGCAACAATGAAGTACAAAGTCTTCGTAAACATATAATGTCCTGTGCCAGTATTCGATGAAAAGTGTCTATAGAATTCGTTCTGGATTTTTGATCTGAATTCAATTACTCAGATCTATCAAATTTTAAAAATATTGGTTGACACGTTTCATAAATAGTGTTTCAAAGCAAATCCTCAAGTATACATTAAATTCCAAAGAATGGTTACCAATTAACTAAAATCGATAAAGAGCACACAAACATGATTTATGTGTCATTAATATTAAGATAGAATCAACGATAAAAGAAATATAGCAGTATTAAAATTACTTCAGTAAAGTCAAATTCGTTATAGCCTCCAGAAAAAAAAATAGTCTTATCAAGGTAAATTTAAGAAATCGAATTAAATTCAATCCATGTATCTTGGTTTTCTTACTTTATGAAGAAATCAAATCAAATTTAACTGACTAAAAAATAAAACATCTCATTAATTTTATTGAAAAGCTGCGTAGGCGTTTTTAGGAGAAATTAACTGTTTAAACTCATTGACGTTTATTTATATATTTATTAAATAACGATAAAAAAAATCATTCAAAATTTTTCATTTTCACCTAGTTATTTTATTAAAAAACGATGATTTTTAATTTTCTAATTTATTTGTTAACAGCTTTTTTTTTCTTTCATTAGAAAATGTTCACAACTATTTCTATTTGTTTTTACAATATATGATACAAAAGAGGACAATAATATTAAAAATATTTAGAAAATATAGAAATTTGGTGCTCGAGACGGTTTTATTGGGCATAGCTTTTCAAGGAAAGGGCCAAATTTTTCGGCAGATTAAAGATATATATGTTTAATTATAGGACAAAAAGCGTCTATGGTCAAGTGTTATTGCAAATTTTATATTATGATTACTTTCAAATTATTTTAAAATTTGTATAGTTTCGTGCTATACTGCACTATTTGACATAATTTTCTTGTTATTTTATGCGTCAACTCTTAAGTCAACCAACAAAAACTTAAGGTATATGCCCCTGTGCCATAATATGTGTAATTTTATCCTGAGTACGTTAACGGACTCGTCAGTAAGGCTATGTTAACGCACTCTTGCCTTAGACTACATCTTATACTAGTACGCGCCGGCGTAAAACCGTGTTGCGGGCTTCAGCCAGACACTATACTAGTCAAGGGAGGCGAATACCGTCCAAACTGCTTGCATCAAAATGTTAGGTGAGCTGTTGTACACTTTGAGAGCATTGAAATAACAAAAAATATGCCAATTTTCACTATTACAAGAGTTCAAAAATTATTGTAACTCTTAGTTAGATCCATAGATCGACACCGTCCATCTTACGGTATTATTTAAAAATTTTAATTGTATATTAGGAAAATATACTTTTGAAAATGTGCATGATTTTTTGTTATTGTGATCAATTTTGTACACTTCGGTTGCAAGGTCCAGATAGATATCGAGTGTTAAAGACAAATACACATATCAAAAATTTAATTCGCCGTGTGGCTAAACACGTAGAAAAAATTTAATTATGGCCCATTTATGGGTATTTAACGTATAAGCATTTGGAAATTTGATAAATGTGGTGAGCCTTGATTCTAAACAATTGCCCTAATCAATATGCGATATGACATCAACTCTCGACGTCAAACTCAAAATGCAACGATAATACAGATAAGCGCAGGAAATCGTTTCATAGGAAATTGAACGCTCTATAAAAAAGGTCTCCAATCATTTTTTGATAAATCCATCTGATCAAATGTTATTTGAGCTTAAAGTCAAATTTATAACGAATATCAAGTCTTTTTTTTTACTTTTCTGGTAAAACTATCAGACAACACAAAGTGTCATAGGACCTTTTTTGTAGACAATTTTATCGCCTACTAATTATCTTCAACAAAGCTTTCAATTTTTTGCATTATTTTCTATTTTTTTGTATTTCAATGTCAACTTAAAAAAAAAATCATGTTCTGACCAATTTCAAGTACTTCGCCAAAAATTATTTGTAGGACATAAAATTGTCACAGAAAAGGTCCTATATGACATTCTGTAATAAATGTGATAGCCTCGATGAAAAAGTAAAAAAAAAATTAAAATTTATTAAAAATTTGTCTTCAAGCTCAAGTAACTTTTTAAGAGATGGATTTATCAAAAATGATGAGGCTTTTGTTGCAAAGCATTAAATTCTCTACGGAGCTATACGCTGAGCTTATTTATACAATATACCATCACCAAGATATAAAATTCTAAAATTAAAAAGCCTTTTTTCTTAAGTTATTTTTTATTCATTTATTTATTTATTTATTCGATCACTAAGCAATGCTCCCGGCAATGCTTAAGAAATTTTTCAGCACAAAATCATTTAAAATGACGTATATATTTATATAACAATATACTACTTTACGACATCAAACATTATCTCTTTTATATGGGTCATTCCATGCCAAATTGACCAGTAGTAGGAATCGGCTCCTTTCAATTTGGACGAAATTAGGTCAAAACTTTTCTTTTATCATAAAACAAAGATTTGCTAAAAGATAAAAATTAGAAAAAATTTTTGCGAAAGTTATTTAAAATAGGGCCATTGAAAAAAAAATAATTCGGAAAAGAATTTTAAAAAATGAAAAAGCTTTCGAATTTCGAATTTTTAAAAACAGTCGAAATCGCATGGTGACACGAAATTTTGGGCTCAAATTTTGTACTACTCTACCTTTAAGCAATCTTAAAAGATCCTGTAAATTTCAGAGGTGTTTTTATTTGTTTCAAAATTATAAATTTTAGAATTTTGGCAGGAAAAAAAATTTTTTTTTTTAACCACCGAGTTTAGCATAGTTAAAAAAAATATCGTTTTGTGTAAGAGAAAGTTTGTATCATTTAAAACCATAAACGTGAAACGCATGCGATACATAACTGTAAGAGAATAAATTGGAGCGATTGATGAGAAAACTCACACATCGGTTGATTTCATTTGCAGTGCAATAATTGTTAGTTAAACTATTAATACATTAATTATCGGTTGCATGCGTCCCACGTTTATCGTTTCAGACCTAACAAGTATTTTCATAGCTATCCAAAACTCACAATAATAAATTATCAGGACTACCTATAAGAAGTTCGGAATCTGTATGTGGTTTTAGATCTTCATGAGCCTCAGAGATATCATTTTACAGTTGTGAATCTGTTTCAAAAACGTGGTATAGTGAAAAGGTTTTCTATTTCGATCATTATTTTCTGCTTTTTAATATTATGTGTGTGAAATTTTAAAGTCGGTTTTGTACACCTTGATACCACCTGATTATATCTGAAATAGAAAATAGTTATATCTACCAGGGAAAAAATCATCAGGCCTGATCATGCTTGATCGTGCCTGAGACTAGATGCGGCTCGGTCGCACCTAACGAAATCTCCAATTTAAGAATTCTAATTATTTATTCAATAATTATCATAACAGCAATTTACTTAGCTTTCGACTAAAAGTAGAAGATGAACTTTCTCGGAAGATTTTCATCATCTGAGTCCCATAAATATTCTGAAAGTAATTAGAATTCTTGATTTCGAGATTGCGGTAGGTTCGGCCGAGCCTTAATATCGACTTAAAATTTTCATTCAATCATAAGTATTACAAATCTTAATTTCCAATTCTGCAATCGTAATAGATGAAGAAAACCTTAATGTCAATTTTCATTCCTTTTTTTTCAAACTCAGGAATTAATTATAATTGCAAGTATACGTATGTATTTAACAATATAACAATCTTGTTCAAGGCTTGAGTAAATCTGGTCTCATAATCGATAGGTGCTAGTGTCTTTTTCTACGTGTATCTTGCTGCAGAAACTTGTGGCTGAATTTCAATAGTAAGTCTAGTGCAAGCCTCACACAAGAAATTCGTCCCAGATTATAACTCAATTCTGGAGAAAGACTATAGATGGAAATAGTTGCGTATGGCTTGCTCAAGATCAGCTCAAATCTCAAAGTCCATTTTGGGCCTTGCTTGAGTCATGTGTAAGAACGTGCCGTAAGTCACTAGTGCAATAAATGTGCCAGAAGCTTTTCAACTGCACCATATCTACGATATTTTCAATATTCTTGTGTACAATGTCTTGAGCAAGTCATGCACAAGTATTCATGATGATTTCTTGAAACATGATCTTGCGCAAAACCCACACGTAGAAAACGACACAAGTGACTTGGAGTTTCGATGAAGGCACTGGTGCCAGAATCTTGCTCAAGCATGTGTTACTTGGGCATATGTTAGAGTGTATCTTAAACTATTATTAATTTTGAATACGCCAGTTACTGGAATGAAGAAAAAAAAAATAACATTTCATCGAACAGAAAAACAGCAATATTAAACATGCTTAGTTTTGTAGTAAATTCGCTGTTGTTAACGGAAAATTTCCTACGAATTACTCATACTCATTCAAAGTCAAAGTTTGATACATTAAAAAGAAACTCATTTTCGTTTCTGTTGAATTTTATAATACACTTATCCAAAAAATTAAAGGAACAAGAAAATTTTATAAATTTTTTAGTGATTTTTGGAAGGCTGTATTTTCGTGAAAAATGATCGCATCGAAAAAATTAAAAAAGCAAATTGAAGCTTGAAATCTCTAGTTTAAAGATCTTCCAGCAAAATATTTTTTTGAGCCACGGTTTTTGCGGAATCATAAGAAAAAAGTCGAGACAAAATTTTTCTAAATTTTTTGGTTTCGTTTTTTAGGTCTACGGGGCCGGGAAAAATTTTTTAAAAAAAACGAATTCATGGCTCGTTTAGAAAATTTATTCAGCTACAATTTGCTTTTTTTTGTTTCTCTGTACGGCAATTTGCTGCTGAGATATCAGCCTTTAAATGAAAAAGGAGCCTTTTGTCTTTGATTATTGATATCTCAGCAAATAATGGCCGCACAAGAATTTAAAGGGCAGTTTAATAAACTTGGATAAATTTCCTCCAAGCTCCATTTTCGATTTTTTCAAAAAAAAATTTTTTTTCATCCTTGATATCCATTTGAAAAACCTTTAAAAAATGGCCATTTTCTGGTTTTTTAGTCGACTCGTCGCTACTCTGCAAATATTGATAAAAAAAATAATGTTGCCAGGTAATTTTACAGCTTAATGTACCCCCAAAAACCCTGGAAATTTTCAGATTGATCCATTGAACCGTTTGTCCGGTCCGATTGCTCAAAGTTTTGCAAAACAATTAAAGGAACAAGTTTTGTACCTTAAATTGTGTCATCATTACCAAAATGAAAAAATTAATTTATTAAAAAAAAAAAAATGTAAAAAAAATCTTGTTTGGTCACGTTTTTCGGAAATTTTTTTCCTCTTTACCTTACATTTACTGAATAACTAACGCAAAAATGAAAGAAAATCCGAAAAAAATTAATTTTTTCATTTTGGTAATGATTACACAATTTAAGGTACAAAACTTGTTCCTTTAATTGTTTTGCAAAACTTTGAGCAATCGGACCGGACAAACGGTTCAATGGATCAATCTGAAAATTTCCAGGGTTTCTGGGGGTACATTAAGCTGTAAAATTACCTGGCAACATTAATTTTTTTATCAATATTTGCAGAGTAGCGATGAGTCGACTAAAAAACCAGAAAATGGCCATTTTTTACAGGTTTTTCAAATGGATATCAAGGATGAAAAAAAGTTTTTTTTTGAAAAAATTGAAAATGGAGCTTGTAGGAAATTTATTCAAGTTTATTAAACTGCCCTTTAAATTCTTGTGCGGCCATTAATTGCTGAGATATCAATAATCAAAGACAAAAGGATCCTTTTTCATTTAAAGGCTGATATCTCAGCAGCAAATTGTCGTACAGAGAAACAAAAAAAAGCAAATTGTAGCTGAATAAATTTTCTAAACGAGCCATGAATTCGTTTTTTTGAAAAAATTTTTCCCGGCCCCGTAGACCTAAAAAACAAAACCAAAAAATTTAGAAAAATTTTGTCTCGACTTTTTTCTTATGATTCCGCAAAAACCGTTGCTCAAAAAAATATTTTGCTGGAAGATCTTTAAACTAGAGATTCCAAGCTTCAATTTGCTTTTTTAATTTTTTCGATGCGATCATTTTTCACGAAAATACAGCCTTCCAAAAATCACTAAAAAATTTATAAAATTTTCTTGCTCCTTTAATTTTTTGGATAAGTGTATTTCAACTAAAAAGAATTTAGAAATAGTTAGTTTATATTTTGGTCAAGAATGAAATGCTTTAAAAAAAAAGTTTGAACAAAAATTTTTGTAAATCCTACTATTTTTACCGCGTTTTTATTATAATGTAAGCTCTCAAAAATCAAACTGTAAATTATAAAATCGCTTAATTCTTCACATGATGGAAATTTATTCATCGTATTTAATTCATATCATTATTAATCTGAGTTTGTTTTTAAAAAATGATCTAAAATACTAGTCATGAACCCAGTAATTATTACTTATGTTTTTGTGCAACTGATTTTCAATTAAAAATTGAGAAAAGGTGTAAATTTAATGAAAGATATAATTTTCATTGGGTATTTATATTTGTAATTGATAATTTACATCAACTTGATAGATCAATTCTAGTAATATCAAAAAGTAAAATGGATTTAATTGAAAAAAAAAGATTTTAATTGAAATTGGAGTTTATTTAATTATTAGTTTTTGTTTTCAACCTCAATAAATGGAAACTCAATACGTTCCAACGTAAATAAAATTTATTGTAAAGAAATTTGAAAAAGTTCGACATGCCAAAGTTCTAAATAAAAAAATAAATTAAATTAATTCAATACAAATTAAAATTTTAAAGGCCATTTTTTCAAACCTACTTTATTTTTATCCGGATTTCAATTAATATTGGTAGAATATCTACATTAAGGGCCAGTTTTTCAAACCAAGTTTATTTTTATCCGGTTTTTGATTATCATTGCTGGTATATCTATATATTATTAATATATAGATATACTAGCAATATTAATTAAAACCCGGATAAAAATAAACTCGGTTTGAAAAACTGACTCTAATAGCATGTAGATATGCCAGCAATATCAATTTAAACCAGGATTAAAAATAAACTCGGTTTGAAAAACTGGCCCTAAGTTAAACTTTATTTTAACGTTTAAGATTTTAATAGTAAGAAATATAGAGGATAAAGAACTTTATGTGGAAAAATTTTATGCGAGGTGAGAACCTTTTTAAAACCTTACTCTGAAAACCTATACTTACTCCAATTTTTTGCTTCTATTTTAATGCACCTAAATTATCGATTTCTTAACTTTTTTAAAATAAGGGAAAAACGTAGGAAAATATGTTTTGGAAATTATGTTTTAAAAAATTATCATCCGGCTAAAAATCCATCCACGTAAAAATATAAATCAACAATATTTTTTACAATCTACGGGCATGTTTGGCCGAACTGAGTCCTAAGTAAACTTAGTAAGATTTTGTTCAGTCACGAGCTTAATCATTTTGAAAAGCTTCGTGTACTTTCGCTACGTACGGGAGCAGCCGAACTCGCTACTGACTTGAATGTCAGAATAGTGCCGGGTCACTCGCTATCTGGGCCCGACACCTGCAATTTCTTACTCATGACCGTGCCACGTTGGCATGAGAACCCGCTACCAGCCGGCCAATCAGAGAAATTGGCGGCTAACTATTTCCTGTTGGCGCGCTTTTAAGCCAATGGGAAAATTCGTTACTGCAGCCATGCTGCCACGTCACCACCGAGCAGCCACGAAGGAAGAAGACGACGTCTCTTTTTCTAATCTACATCGATCAGTACAAACACAGCTATCCATCTAACCGCTTCGCTCAATATATCACTAGTGTGATATAAGTTTGAACCGCTCCGCTAAATCTCCGCTTAACTATTCTCAATAATTAGCTAGTATATCAAGGCTACTAATTATTGAGTATATATTGAATTGTTGCTCGCGTCTTATTAATTATAAATTAATTATCGCGTCATTAACCGCTACCGACCACGTGTCGAATTTATACGCGTATTCGTTTACAGTCGCATTCGCTATCGCGTATCTTGTAGTTGCATTCGCTATTTTTCTCGTAGTTTTAGTGTACATATAGTTTAATAAAGATCTATTCTTGTATCTGTAATTTGTGTTAATTGTTAGTTATTGAATTAACCACACCTACACCAGAATCCCACAGAGCATTCGCTCATTTTACAGATTTAGTCTTTTAGTAAGGGCCAGTTTTTTAAACCGGGTTTATTTTAATTCAGGTTATAATTAACATTGCTAGCATACTTCTATACATTTATAATATAGATATACCAGCAATAATAATTTCAACCCAGATTAAAAATTATCCCGTTTTAAAAAACTGGCCCTAATAGCATATCTACTATCTTCTATCTCTACCCTTAATATTAGTAAACAACACTTCGATTCCACAAACCACGGAATGGTTAGCAGGCTAAATTCAGGTATCGAATTTCCGATTCCGCGTTCCGCATTCCAACACATATAGTATAGTTTAGTAAATACAGTGAACTTGCTCACATATTCAACAATTATTGGTCATTTTACCGAGAAAAATTTAAAGCTCACCTTATAGCACAAAGTCTCGGGCTCTGATTATGGCATTCTAAATATACGCATGGGACTTTCTTGCTTTACAACATTTAATATTTACACTAGGTTGAATTGACTCAAAAATATCGGTCGATATATATTTTAAAGCAGAGTCATTTATTTTTTTGAGTCGAGACTATGTTTTTTTCCAGTCGAAACAAAAATTATCAATTCAAAATATTATTCCTTTAATAAAGAAAGTAATTGTGGTCTTTCAAAAAGATATTTGTATTAAATGGAAGAATTTTATGTCTTCGGTTGAGCAAATATTTAAACGATTCAAAAAAAGTCATTTTATCAAATTAAGGATATAACTTGCTTAAATCAAGATTAAAATATTTTCGTTTCAATAGACTGTTGTCTTCAGTCGATAATGTAGATTTCTCAAATTGAGAGTAAATATTCTTTTGCCACGCAAGTTCTTGGATTGAGATGTTGATATATATTGTGACAATTTACTATACTCGGTACCTAAGACAGAAAAGCATCTTGTATTGATAGTTTTTTTAACTTGGTTAGAAACAAAATAAACTTGATTAAAATAGATTGTTTGAAATCAAAAGTGTTTAACTTGTATCAAGATTTGATTATTCATGATACGAAATTTTTATGATATTAGTCGAAGAAAATGTTCTCGAATTAAGTAAACCACAATTATTCAGCCCAAGAATTAAAGAATGAAGACAATAATTTTTTCGGCCAAGTCAACCATTTTTTTCTATGTAACAGAGCATATGGTCCCCTAGCGGCAGTCGAAGTCCTAAAATATTTCTGCTGCATAGGAGAAGTCAGATAAATTGAAGAATCTTCAGAACAAAACATCGTGTGGTGTAGGTAGAATCCCGGGAATTGTCTTAAAATACTAACCAGATAAAATCATCAAAAATTACACAGCAACCTTGAACAATTCGCTGAATCTACATTACTTGCCTAAAGATTGAAAGATATCTAAAATCATCCCAATTCGGAAGAAAAGAAAGTCACCGAACCATCCTTGTTGAAATGAAATGAAACGGATTTTGAAATCGATTGATTCAATTTTTTGTAGATATTAGAAAAAAAAAAGGTTTTTTACTATATCTTTCATTAACGATATTTCTTAAACTAATCGACCGATTTAGACGGTTGGGATGGCAATCGACGCGTTTTATCGAGTTCTAAAGCTGGTCAAATTTTGAAATAGATTTATCCAGTCGTTTTTGAGAAATTTCGAAAAAACTAAAAAAAAAATTTTTTAACTTCCCGCTAAGTAAGTCGATGATTTTCAAAAAATTCGGGGAGTTATTGTATTCACGCGATTTTCGAAAATCGAGTTTTCATCAGCTATTGACGTTTTGAGATCCTAGAAAGCTATTCTGACTATTTTCAGAATGATGTCCGAGTGTCTGTAAGTATGTATGCATGCATGTATGTATGTATGTATGTATGTATGTATGTATGTATGTATGTATGTATGTATTTATGTATGTATGTATGTGTTGAGACAAATCGCTTTTCGTCTTCGTGATTTTTACCAGCAGCCACCAGAATTTGCGGGTTGAACCCTGGCTTAGGCTGGCCTCTAATAAATTTTATTTTACTTGGACAGAGCAGTGGGCTGGGGTTCTTGCAAAGCAAAGACCCGCACTTATCCAAACTCGGCATCGCATGAGAAAACTGATCAACTTACCTCACGGCTGATAACTTGTATGCTGCTTTCTTCGGCTGACTTACTTATTGTTTCTAACTTAATTAATATCTATTTTATTATATAAATAATCTTACCAGTGTATTAAAATATGGATAGAATAAAGTGATGAATAGAATAAGGAATTTATTAGGACAATGTGCAAATTTATTGCCAATTATAATAAGTTTAATTACTTACAATAACGTTTTACGCAGAATACAATTTCAATAGTCCTGGCTGGAACGCAGGATACGCAGTAGTAGCCACGTGGAATAAATCTTTGCTATACACTGATTTATTGCTTAATTCTAATATTATTACCGCAAATATGCCGCCGGTAACGTATAATACTTTCAATACACTTGAATCTAATTATAATTAATTACTAATTGTAAAATATTAACTTAAAAACTACATTAAATATTTATTTGCTGGATCGGGATGGTGAAAGAAATAAGAAGTCACTGATTTGGTGTATTGTCCATATTTAATAAAAATAAATCACAGATAATAGCGTAGAGTACAAGAGTCGATCACGAGTTTATATTAGAGCACTTATTAAACAGTATTCGATTGCATTTGAGTTTAATTGAGTTAGTATAAATTGCATGGCACCGTACACATGAAATATTATATTATATACATATAGAGCGTAGTTGAAGATCGAGTTTGTTGAGTTTAATGAATACGAGTTATAAATTTACACGGCACCATACACGTGAATTAATTTATCCAAAAGAGCGCAATAAAGAGTAAATTATTAACAATTAATGATTTACAAATATCATCAATAGTTCGAGTATACAATTTTGTCACAATTAATTTTGATACGCGACATTGAGAACGAGTAAGAGCCGAGTATGAACTTAATAGATGCTTAGCGAGCCGAGTCTGAACGTATAATAATTACTTTGCAGTCACAAATAAAATTTGATATTGATTTTTGAGATTAAGATTACTGGATGACTGAATGATGACATCAGTCACACCAGTTGACATCATGTACGAGTAAATAATTAATTGATGAGTAATGAAAGTGAATGTAAATTAAGAATAATTATTTGTGGCTGCAAAGTCACGTGATTGCGAGTATATGTATATATATATATATAGCCGGCAGGTTATTTTGACACGTGGTCAACACAAAAATGATCACAGATTTTATAAATTAAATTGAGAACGAAAATAAAAAATATAGATGAATTATAATACCTGATGAGTTTGCGAGTGATAGCCAAATTAGATTAATTAACGAAGCACGATAATTAACACGATGTAATTAGAATAATAATACAGACAGCACGTGGTGTTCTATGCCATGTGTTGTAGAATAATGCCAGTTGCCGCGTAGCTGGCTATCGAGTTGAAATTCCGAGTATCAGAGGGCGCGTCGAGCAGCACCTCTGGTATAGTAGAGCGTAGAGTTGTCAAGTGTTCTGGCGCGAACATTTGAAATTTACGCAACACTAATAAACAATAAAAGTATTACTCTGCAAGTTAATTGCCAGAAAGAAATATGATTTACAAAATATAAAGTACGTGAATATTGCAAGTATAATAATCGATATTAAATGATAAAGACGTCTGAACGTTAACGGATCCAGGATCGAAGTGGTCATCGATAATTTTTTGGGTATAGGGTTAGCCTCCTGACTGTCCCCACTTCCTCCTAATAGACATGCGTCGACGTAGCAAGTTGTCATGTGACCCCGGCACTATGACGTAAAACGTTAGACGGCAACGAGACCATTTTTATATAGTGGAAACCTAAACATGCAAACATGCAAATAACCTTCTCAATAAGACAATTTATAGATAAATTGAGAAAAATATAGATAGCCCGAACTGGGAATCGAACCCAGACCAATTCGGTATCGCGCCGAGTGCTCTACGAGCGCTCAATTCGTTCCTGAGATATTGTGGGAGAAAGAAATGCTGAAATCGGTTTTTTAACTTTCCGCTGAGAAAATCGACGATTTCTAAAAAATTCGGGAAATTATTGTTTTCACCCCGATTTGCGTAAATCGAAATTCAATCAGATATCGACGTTTTGAGGTTCTAGGAAGTTATTCTGACTATTTTCAGAATGAAGACCGAGTGTGTGTGTGTGTGTGTGTGTGTGTGTGTGTGTGTGTGTGTGTGTGTGTGTGTGTGTGTGTGTGTGTGTGTGTGTGTGTGTGTGTGTGTGTGTGTGTGTGGATGTGAACGCTCTACAACTTATAAACTAATGAACCGATTTGGATGGTTAAGGCGGCAATCGAAAGAACTTGTTGGCCATCAACTTTTCTGAAAAATTCAGATTATTTGATATAGTAGATTCAAAAATATTCGTGAATTTAAAAAAAAAAATCTAGGCGTCGGTCAACCCTGCGGGCCAGTCCCAAAACTTCCCGCTGTTTTCGAGCTCAAGGAGCTTGAAAACATTACCGTGAATATATTTTCGAGCTCTTCGAGCTCGAAATCGCAATCACCTGGGATTATTTTTTATGAACTTTTCAAGCTCTACCAAGTTACGTATTTTGCTAAAGTTTGACAAGTTAAGAATCGAAAATTATTAATGAAGAAGCGGTTTTCAAATTTTTATTCTCGATTATGTTCAATGAAATAAATGTATCGAGGCAGAAATCAATGTCAGTGATCAAAATCATGATTTGAGTGAGTTTTGACTTAGGTCAGAGCAATAATATTTGAAATATTCGAGAAACACATTAAAAACAGGGTTTTCTCAATTTTTTGCTGATAATATGATTTAGACTAAAGAACAAGTTAGATGACATTCTATGGTGATCGAAAGAGACTATAAAGAGGAATAGTTGGTATGATTTCAGACACATTTAGTACATTATATTTTGATTTATCTGAAAAAAATAACGTTTTATGTTATTTTTTCAACTTTTCAGTGCCGATATCTATTGAACTAATGAACCGATTTTGACGTTTGAGGTGGCAATCGGCGCGTTTTCTCGAATTCTAGAGCTGATATAATTTTGGAATCGATCCGTTTTACCGTTTTGGATATACAGTGAAACCTGGTTAAGCGAGAATTCAAGGGACCGTGATTTTGTTAGGTAGATTTTTTGAAGGACTTTTGAGGACACGATTGCGTCTACAATTCTCACCCGATCTTAATGAAATTTTCTACTAATTGCCACGGTTAAGTTTGAAGATGGGCGGAATCGATAGATTAGCTTAGAAGTAATGCCTGTTTAACATTTTTACGATTTTTCGAAAAAAATCCGTTTTTAATCACTTTTAAAGTCCATATAACTTTAAAACTAAAATTCATTGAGAATTTCTGTAAAAAGTATTTTAAAGCTTGACTAATAAGCTTTAATTTATGACCTTAAACTTCACATTTTGACCATTTCTTCCAATACTTTGATAGCCTTGAAAATTTTGATGGAATCAAAAAATGTCGAAAATATGGTGTTCATTCCACATAACTTATGCTTGTCCCATTATAATCCAGTTTTGTCAGCTGTATTTTATTTGCACAAAATAACCTGTAAATTTCACTGCTATTTTGTATTTTAAAAGTAGTTCTTTTATTATTCATGACGTATCAAATGTACCTCTAATCTCTATGATTATCACTGGTCTTGTCATTACGATAGCACCCACAGTTCTGATCGGATCTTAATGAAATTTTTTACACTCATTTCATGGCAGATTATCTTAATCAAATTCGAAGATGAGCTAAATCAGTCAATTAGTTTTGAAGTAATGGTTGTTTGAAATTTTCACGATTTTTTGAAAAAATCAGTTTTTATTCACTATTGAATTTCATAGGACATTAAAACTAAAACTGAAAGACAATTAGTAAAAAGTATCATGGAGCTTGTTTAGTAAGCTTTAATATTTGACCTTAAACTTTACGTTTTGACCATTTCTTCCAGTAATTTGATGGCCTTGAAAATTCTAATGGAATCAACAAATATTGCAAATATGGTGTTCATTCTACATAACTTATGCATTTCCCATTGTTATTCAATTTTGTCAGTTGAATTTTATTGTAAACAAAATAACCTGTAAATTTCCGAATATTTTATATTTTAAAAGTATTTCTTCTATCATTTATGATGTATCAAATGTACCTCTAATTCCTATGATTATCACTGGTCTTGCCATCGTAATAGCGATTACAATTATGATCTCATATCAATTAAATTTTCTATACTTTGTTTGCGTGAAGGTTAGTTTAATACATTACCTGTATAATGTTTTGTCAAATCAACTATCTGAAGTTCTCTATCGAAAATAGTCGTTGTTTTTTTTTACCCCCACTCTAAGAAAACGAGCCTAATATCATATCATGACTATACACTAACATATCACAAGATATGTATGTATGTAACTGTTTATATAGATTAATTAGAAAATCTACCTTCCATTTCGGCTGTCGAATGGCCTTTTTTTCGCTTATAGAGGTTTCTCACTTATCCGAGCTTCTAGCTTATAGAGGTATAGAAAAAGTCTGTCTCACTTACAGAGGTTATTTCATAATATGCAAAATATTTAGTTATAAACAACGTAAGTATAATTTATTAGATTGATAAGTTTATAATGAAATCAAATAATCTTTAATTTTTTCAACGTGAAGAAACTCAGAAAGCCGGCTCCTCTCAATATTTCTGTGTTCCTCGGAGCACTGAGACTTTATTGAATCTTTGAATTTAATAATCTTATAAAAGGTAGATTCTAGTAATTCAAATTCACTCCGTATTTCATTACGTGACTTCCCCGATTCAAAAGCATTCACAATTCTAAGCTTATCACTTAACGACAACACGTTTATTTTTCGTTGTGACATTGTTTGTACCGAACCTCCCACTGCAAATAATATTTATCAACTCTAGTTAGCATTAAAAATTAGTTAATATAGTTGATTATGAGTTCTACGAACTATAAAGAAAACAAAAACACACATAGTTCCTGAAAAATAAAGAATGAGTCATACATTGCCAGTGTAAAATCGTCGTTTATAGAGGTCAGGGCGAGAAAAACGACTGTCACTTATACAGGTTTTTACTTCTCACTTATAGAGGTTTTTGGGGGGTCAAAATCCGGGACCTAAGAATTATTCTCACTTACAAAGTTTTCTCGCTTACCCAGTTCTCTCTTACTCAGGTTTGACTGTATTTGGAAAAACCCGTTTATCACCATTTCTGTCTCCAACGATATCTCTCGATCAAATTAACCGATTGAGATGGTTAAGGTGGCGATCGACGCGTTTGATCAAGTTCTAGAGCTGATTAGATTTTGAAGTTGATCGGTCAGCGCGTTTCTGAGAAATCAATAAAAAACTAAAAGTAAAAAATTTTTTTTTTTCGTCATTTGCCAATATTTTCGAGTCTACTAGATCAAATGTTCTGAAATTTTCAGGAAAGTTGACGGCCAACAAGCTCTTTCGATTGCCACCTTAACTATCTAAATTGGTTCATGAATTAAAAAGTTACGAAGAGTTTACACACACACACACACACACACACACACACACACACACACACACACACACACACACACACACACACACACAC